>NW_024582817.1:0-16443 GCF_018398535.1 Haplochromis burtoni
TCATTTGTAACCTTCACTAAAGCTGTTTCTGTGCTGTGCTGAGCTCTGAAACCTGACTGAAACTCTTCAAATAAACCATTCCTCTGCAGATGATCTGTTAGCTGTTTGACAACTACTCTTTCAAGGATTTTGATATGAAAAGAAGGTTGGAGATTGGCCTATAATTAGCTAAGACTGCTTGGTTTAGAGATGGCTTTTTGAGTAAAGGTTTAACTACAGTCAGCTTGAAGGCCTGTGGTACATAGCCGATTATTAGAGATAGGTTGATCATATTTAAGATTTTTGGCACCGGTAAACAGTTGCTCATTGTCGCTCCGGAGTTTAATGAAATTGGTCGTCTGCTCTTTGCTCCCTAAAACATGACAGGACATTGGAGTACAATCACCATCTCACACTTCCGTTTAATGGGTTTTCTGTTTGACGTTTATTCAGCAATGTGAAAACTACTATAACTTTAATCTCAGCCAAACTGATTTACAGAGGGGTTAGGGTTAGGGGTTAGGGTTAGGGTTCCTCTGTTTGACGTTTATTCAGCAATGTGAAAACTACTATAACTTTAATCTCAGCCAAACTGATTTACAGAGGAACAAATAAAATTGTTAAAAAACAAACAAACATTAAGATTTATAAGTTATCTAAGTGACTTATATATATCATGCTTAACCCGAGTAGCGAAAGATAGCGCAGGGTCGGAAAACTTACAACTGTACAATCATAAGTTTAACGACTGTAAAAAATTACTTCCATTGAACTGCCTTGTTAACTACTTTAAGAAACATCTTAACATTTGTATTGCTACTTCAAATACAACTTACATTTAAAAATGTAGTTGTCCTCGACCGCCGTTTTTACCGTCTCCGTAACTGCCACCATTGCTGAAAACTGGAGTTTGGGGTGCACACACCCACGATTTTACCATTTAACTGAGAACACTTCCACTAAATTCTGTAATTCACTTCAGCTCATTTGATAATACATTCAGGGGATTTACTATGTTTTTTCCATATTCTAGTGCTATATTTCTTTGATTTATCACCCGAAATTAAAAATGAATTTATCATAAAATTAAAGATACATGTTTCTTCCTTTTGTGGCGTAGGATAGCCCATAGAGTCGGCCAGTGGACGCTGTTAAAAGCCTTCTCGAAGTCAATGAAATCAGTCGATAATGGAATTCACTTGCTGTTTCCGTAGCAGTTGGAGTTTTTACAGGGTGGGGTTGTTAGCCCCACTCCCAACCCTTCTCCTCCGCTACCCTGCACTGAACTTGAAAGCTGTCAGATCTGAAGCCACTTCATGTATTGAGTTTGTGTGTTCAGGATAGTTTTTCCATTGTTGATTTAGTTAGTGTTGATCCACCTGACTTCTTAAAATGTCATAGTGCCATTATGGGAAGAGGACGAAAACTGTTCCTGTCATAAAGACAAAGATGCATGTTTGATTATTTTCTTTATTTTCTGCTTTTGCATTTTGCTTATGTGAACTTGCTGCATTCAAAAGCATTCTGATCATGTGCCAGTAAAACCAAAACAAAACTGCCTCACCTCTTCCTTGAAAGCCAAGCCACAAACCACAGCCTGCTGGCACAGGTGGATTTACAAACTGATGTTGAACTACATGTTTTGCTCATGGGGTGATTTGGGAACTGAAAATACAAGCATGTGTGTAACCTGGGTGTAACTTAAGCAGGGTGTGGCTGTAAGAGGTAGAGGTGAGAATGAATGAGGGAGTGGCACCTTTAAATGGTCACTTTGTGATGACTGTGAGGTTTCAATAAAGAAAGCAGATAAAAACAGGTGTGTCAGGTAACTGATGTGAGTAAAAAAAAAAGCCACCTATGCACAGGTAATGAATGGAAGAGTACATGAGCAAATTACCTGGAGTAATAGTAGACAGGTAATGAGAAGCATACAAGTAACTATGGATTGCACATGAACTCCATCTTCTAAAAATAGCTCACTAACAAATGAAGCTAGAATGCTGTGGAGACAGCAAAAACATCCCGAGATGGCAACATTATGTAGAATCATGTAGATTGTTCAGAGTATGGCAGCCTCATCGCAAGCTCCCTCAAACAACAGTTGTTTGTGTTTAATTCTACTTTTACTACATGTCATGTCTTTTTGTGTACGATCACCAAAATTTACTGAGCATAAGAGCTGGACTTTATCATTTTCTGGAGTTCTAGTTTGACTACACAGATCCTCCGTTTGTGACAAAGTACAAAACAAAGTAGGCATGTTTACCCACCATTATTTTTAGTCTTCATTGATTGATAACCATAGCCTCAGCAAAACTTTTTTTTTGTTTAAACCTGTAATTGACTTTAATTCCAATACATATCTCAAGTTAATATCTGTCTCACATTACACATATATCACAAAGAAAAGTATGTATGTATGTTGTGATGACCACAGAGTTTGTGAATTTGAATGTCACTTTATATATAGGACTAGTATAGCTCAAACGTCTACCACCAAATGTCTAGAATACACTTTATGGACAAAAGTGTTGGGCCACACTTCTTAATCTTGAAATTTTAGTGTTTTCAGTCCATTTGCCACAGGCATATGAAAATCAAGCCCCAAGCAGTGCAGTAAATCTTTGCAATCTGAAAGAATGGGTCACCCTAGCTAGCTCAATATATTTGCGGGTTTTACTGTAGTAGAAGGCCACCACTGTAACAACTCAGTTTGTGAAAAAACAATCAACTATAAATTTTGTTCTTGCAAAATGAAACCTTTTTATTAACCACAGCAAATTTACCAACATCAACAGTAACTGCAAAGCTCCAAACCTTCTCTGGGACCTTCTCTGGAAGTAACATTGGCATGGATTTCCATGACCAAGCAGTGATGAACCAGCGACATGTTGGAGTGAAGGCTTGCTTCTGTGTTCAGAACAAACAGACAAGCTACTGTAGTAGAAAGTGCTGAAAAATTTAGGGAACACAGATGAAGATAGTGTGTTGCTTTGGGTAATGTTCTGCTGGGAAACCTTGGGTTCTGCCATCCATGAAGATGCTACTTTGACACGTACCACCTACCTCAGCACAACATTAATGAAAACATTTATTCCTTGATGGCAGCAGCCACTTTTAGTAGGACAATGTGCATCGCCAAAAAGAAAAAATGTTTCAGGAATGGTTTGAGTAGCACAACAATGAGTCTGAGGTGTTGACTTGACCCCTAAATTGCTAACTGAAAAGATTTGTTGCTAACATCTAGATACCACAGAACACATTCAGGTATCTAGTGTTATGTCTGATCGATGTATGCATGTACACAGCAAATCCAGAATGTCCAAATTAACACTGTCGGATTTGATTTCAACACTATTAAAGTGTCTATATGGGTCCACACCAGAGAGTGTTAATTTAACTCTTTTTGGAGAGTTGGTACGTTAACTCTGATTTAGTGTTAAACACCAAATCTGTCTGGAGTTGATAATTTAACACTTGGTGTTAAGAGTTTATATATTAACTCTCAAAGAGTATTTTAGTTTAACTACGTAAGAGTTATCTTCTAATTCATTCTAAAAAGCGGGAATTTTACTGTTCTGAACTTCTAGAAATTTCTTTTGGAAATAAACATTTACTAAAAAGATGCAATGGTTTTTGAAAAACATTTATTCTGAACTGTGCACCACAATTTCAAAACATTTTCTGAAAGATGTAACAGTATACATGTTCTCACTTTCATTAGAATTTTGTTTATCAAAAGGTCTGACATGGTAAATGCAAATAACAGCATTCTCATCACTTATTTCTTCAATACAATATGCATGTCCTTCATTCATCCCTTTGTGGAACTTCAACGCACTTCTGCTCTCCCCCATATTCCATCTTCACAAGCATATCCTGTGCGGAGATTGAATAAAAATTAGTTGACACTAATTAATGGCACAAATAATCCAGTAAACAATTGCAGCACAGTAAAAAAAAAAAGGAATCCTCTTTGAGCCATTACTTGTGTAAAGTATTTTCCCAAAAGACAAAGACACAGGCAACAGGTAATACTGAACTAAATGTAAAACCTCAACCTTTTTCATTTTTACCTAAACCGTGTGCACAAAACTCTGGAGGGATCTATGCTAACGTAGAATCCAGTCAGGACGTCTGCTACTGCTGTTTGCTCGTGTTTTTTTTTTTTATGGGCGATCGTTTTCAGGCTTCAAGTAGCACCATTATACCAACATTTCACATTCTACACATTGTTTTAGGTGTATTTGACCAAAAGTTTGACTGAAAATTCACATGCAAGCTTTTTTTCAAGGCTGTGGTATTTGCCCGCAAACAATACCTTTCAGCTAGCTAAAACAGAATATTATGCTATCAGCGAGCAACATGGCTAATGCCTTTCACACAGCTTTGTCTCAACTCCAAAGAGCCACAGAAGTAAAAGCTCATAATAATAATTGAAACAATCTTTGAAAAAATGACTTACCAAGCATGGCAAACAACTCAAATATGTAGAGCAAAATGTTCTGAAACGGCTTCACTTCAGCTTCGATTGGAGCCATGGTGCTGGGGGCGGAGTCTGTGAATTTACTCTGTTGGTGTCATAGCCCCTGTAGGAGTTCAGAGTTAAGAGGTCAAGAGTTAATGTTTCCATTGTAACACCTCCAGATTTGACAGAGAAACACTCATTTTTAACACTCGATTTTAACTACTATCATTTTACACCTCAGAGTTACATTAAAAGAATGTGACTCTGCTTAGAGTAAAATTAACTCTACTTTTGCAAGGAGACTATTAACACCAAAACATTTAACACTTTTGAATTTGCTGTGTAGAAAACACTTACAAAATACAAAAGCAAAACTCCAAAACACTTACAAAATACAAAACACATGCAAACTCCAAAAACACTTACAAAATACAAAACACTTGCAAACTCCAAAACACTTACAAAATACAAAACACATGCAAACTCCAAAACACTTACAAAATACAAAACACTTGCAAAATCCAAAACACTTGCAAACTCCAAAACATTTACAAAATACAAAACACATGCAAACTCCAAAACACAATGGAAGTGCTCCAGGACGCTAGGGGCAGTGTTGAGCTCGATTTGCAAAATAAACGGCAAGTTTATTGCAAACACATGGGCTGTATGGGACGGTCTAGTCTCCGTCGCGCTGGTTGCCTAGCAACCATGATACTAACCGCTGGAAACGTGTCATACAACTTTGTTTGACAGAAATGAAGGAGAACATATTTTGTTCATTTGTTTGTTTGTTTCTACAAGAGCTTTGTGTGATTTGATAAGTATCTGAGGCTGAGACCACAGGACAGTAAAACATGATTTTTGGGCTTCATTTCTGTACTGAACAGTTATTTAAGATTAGTTAGTAAATAACAATTAGCTAATGTTGTTCATGAGACTAAAGTCATATCACTTTGGTAATGTAAATATAATATGGCCAATATTATAGTTATTATATTAATCATTATTAGCTATTACAGCAGTGAACATGAACTCTGTGTCAAATACTGAGCTTCAGTACAGATTCAAGTTGCAGTTATTTATATGTCTTATCACCTTAAATCTTCACTCAAAGACAAGTATCTTTGACAGTGCATATATAGGTGTATCATATATAAGAGACAAATGTTGTTCCTTCAGTATGTTGGCATTACTAAATTTGGCTCATTGCTTACATATATTTATAAAAAGAAAATGTACAAGCTGTGATAACTGTTTCTGATAAAATGAAGAGTAGACTGATATATTAAATATTCCTTTATTGGGTGAGAAAATCAGACCATGTCATAACTGCTTTAAGTCATACAGAATAGATATCAGAGCATTAAACAGGCTGACTTCTGCTAAATGGGTCAAACTGGGTCGAAAGTATTGTGGCGAGCTCAGACAAGGAGGAGACGGAGGTATCGTTTGGTCTTGCTTCCCGTGAGCTAGCCAGGGAGCACAGCCGTTTATTGACATCTGCAGAAGAACACTGCCGCTAGCTAACTGCTCAGCGCGGCAACAGCACAGCAACAACAACAACAACACACAGGGCGCCCTCTGACCCCGGAAGGACACACCGTCGCAGCGAGAGGGCGTCACCCGTCACTATGGCAACATAAACAAAACATAACTGTACAAACAGAACCCCGAACAGCCCTGACCCGCTACATAGCCCCCACCTAAGGGGTCAGTCGTCCCCGACGACCCCATTACCCCACACAAAGTCCTGCAAATGTCCAGGTGCCTTCTTTTGGCGCACCGGCCGGTCACGACCAGCGGGGGAAAAGTCACTCGGGTCAGAACATGGGGTGCCACCATCATCCCCTGCCCCGGCGTCTGCCGGAGCGAGCGGTCGGTACGGTGAGAGCCTGTCCCGGTGCAACACCACCATGCGCCCCGGCCCGGCATGCGGATACGGTACACCACGTCTGTTAGCCGCTCCACGACCTCCGCCGGCCCTTGCCAGTGACTGCAGAGTTTGGGGGACACTCCTCTCTTGCGAACCGGGCAGTACACCCAAACCTTGTCGCCAGGCATGAAAACCCCCCCTCGGCACTTGGTGTCGTAGGCTCTTTTCTGTCGTACTCCGGCGCTGGCCTGGGCCTGGCGGGTGTAGTCATGAACCACCTGCAGCCGCTCCCTCAGCCTCCTGTAGTAGTCCATCTCTGGCCCACCATCAATCTCCGGCTCGGGGGGGGGAACCCGATCCAGAGCTCCCGTCCAAACATCAGAGCGGCAGGTGTGCACTGGCTGGACTCCTGCACCGCAGTCCGATACGACCAAAGGACCAGGGGCAGATGTCGGTCCCAATCCCGCTGGTGGCGGCTGGTGAGAATGGCGAGCTGGGTGGCCAGCGTGCGGTTGAAGCGCTCAACCAAGCCATCGCTTTGTGGGTGGAGCGGTGTGGTTCTCGTCTTCTCCACCCCCAGTCGCCGGCAGATCTCCCCGAAGACCTTCGATTCGAAGTTACGCCCCTGGTCACTGTGGAGCTCAGCCGGGACCCCAAAACGGGTGAACATCTCCTCCACCAGCTTCTCGGCCGTCGTCGTTGCGCTCTGGTCCGGCACCGCGTAGGCCTCTGGCCACTTTGTGAAATAGTCCATAGCCACCAACACATACCGGTTCCCTGACTCTGTGACGGGGAAAGGCCCTAGGACGTCCACTCCCACTCTTTCCATTGGGGCCCCCACCAGGTACTGCTGAAGGGGGGCAGTGGAGCGTTGAGTTGGGCCCTTCTGTGCCGTGCAGGTGTCACAGCAGTGCACATGAAGTTCCACATCCCGTCGACAGCCAGGCCAGTAGAACCGTCCCCTGAGGCGGCGGAGAGTTTTGGCGTTCCCATAGTGTCCTGCCCCCACCGAGCCGTGGACCAGCTCAAGCACCTGCGACCGCAGCGACCGAGGCACCAACAGCTGCAGGAGATCTCTGCCCTGACCGGGGGCCCGCCATCTCCGGTACAGGAGGCCGTCGTGGGTCTCCAGATTGTTGTGCTGGGAGTAGTAGGCCTTCACCTCGGGCTCCTGTCCCGACACCCCCGTCCAGGCGGGGCGTTGCGCCGCCTCCAGCCAGGCCCCCACCTGAACCAACGTCGCGTCGGCCTCCTGCTCCCGCTTCAGCTGCTGCGTTGTCAATGGGAGCCACCCCCCTCCGCCGGCTGTGGCCTGAGCAGTAGCCACCCCCAGCACCTCCTGGGCCCGCTCCTCCTGTCGCAGGCAGTAGCGGCACTCGACGGCTACGCAGGGCCGTCTGGAGAGGGCATCAGCGTTGCCATGCTGTCGACCTGCCCGATGCTGGATCTCGAAGTCATAGCCCTGAAGGACCTCCAGCCAGCGGGCCACCTGCCCTTCTGGGTGTTTGAAGTTCAGGAGCCAAGTCAGAGATGCATGGTCAGTGCGCAGGAGGAACCGGCAGCCGTGCAGATATGGCTGGAAGTGCCGCACCGCTAGCACTACGGCCAGCAGCTCCCGCCGGGTCACGCAGTAGTTCCTCTCGGCTCGCCCCAAGGCACGACTGAAGTACGCCACCACCCGTTCTCCAGCCTCGTCCTGCTGGGAAAGGACCGCCCCGACTCCTACATTGCTAGCATCAGTGTCCACAATGAAAGGTTGCCGGGCGTCGGGGTAGGCCAGGACTGGGGCTCTGGTGAGGGCCTCCTTCAGCTGTGCAAAAGCCGCAGCACAGGCCTCCCCCCAGCCAAACAGCTGTCCCTTGTCAGTCAGGCGGTGGAGGGGGCTGGCCATCGTCGCGAACCCCTTGAGGCTAGGCTCAGGAAGCTCCGCAGTTCTTGGACGTGAGGGAGTCGGCCAGTCCCGGACCGCAGCAACTTTTGCTGGGTCAGTGGCGACACCTCGAGCGCTGATCACATGCAGGGCTCTAGACTAACTTTTTGCCATGGGCGTAAAAGGCACAAAAGTTAGGCGCACACAAATTTTATAATAATTTATATAATATAATGTGTTTTTCTGGATACACTGTGCTTTTTCAGCATTCAAAGATTGATGACACCGTGTCAGAGCACTGGCTATGAATTTCAGAAGGATCAGGCCTTAACTTAACAGAAAAGTTAGCAATAGTTCTTTTCCTATTACAGCTACATCCACTTCTGTCGTGCCTAGGCTGCTCACTAGGGCTGGGTATCATCACTGATTTCTATAATCCATTCGATTCCGGTTTTCAAAGTCCCGATTCGATTCAACTTAGCCTCAGACAGTCAGAAATATTATAATTCTGATCATTTATCAGTACTGACTTCATCAGAATTGTGAACATCACAGCAGATGCCTTTGTGTGAAAGTAACTGAGAATAAAAACAGAAAAACATGAAGGAGATTTTCCTGGTCTGGCTTTTTATAGCAGATAACCTTAAAAATATTCTACAATGTTCTGCATATAAAGTTTAAATTTCTTCAGTATTGAACAACAGAAAAAATAGGCTTTCTTGTCCGAGGTCATTTAAGTGAAAAAAAGAAAAGAAAAAGACAGCAGCCACAGCGCTGTAAACAACGGTAGACTGGTGGGTAATAAGCGAATGAATAATACAGAAAACAGAGATTGGAGACGGGAAACTGTTCTTGAAGTACAGAGAGAGATAGAGAGAGAGCTAGCTGTGCATGAGTGTGATTTTAATAGTCGTGGAAGCAAAACAGCAAAATTCATGACGACATTGATCAAATGTGAAGCGCAGTTTGCTGCTTCTTTTGCTGCTGGCTCGGTGAATTTTGGTTGGAGAGAGACAAAACCTGCAGCTCAGAATCACAGCGCGTACCGGACGCATTAGAATCGCTCTACGGGCCGTCGGGTGAGAAAGCCGAGAAAGACAAAGTTGAATCTGATGCGTCGGGTCCGTTCTGTGTTTACGTCTTTGTGTGGAATCCGTCTACCTGCTCTCATTTGCTGTTTGGTTGTTGTTGAAATGGTTTTGTGAGCTTTAATCTGAGAATCTGGCGTTTCTGGCAAAACACAGTTATATTTAAAAGTTGATTCAGGATTTAATTAATTGATATCGCTTTATTCAAGCTACTCACCTCCCACTTCCACCTGCACTTTCAACTGGACCACGGCCAATCAGAGAGGTCCCGCCCCTGACTATCTCTGATTGGTTTAGTCCACAATAGGGGCAAAATGTGTATCTGTTGTTGACCACAGGGAAGGTTGCAATTTTTTTTTTTTTGCTACCCGAACATTTGGTCGCACAGGTGCAACCAAATATTATTTTTTAGTCGCACCACTGAAAAATTTGGTCGCATTTGCGACCAAACTGGTCGCACTCTAGAGCCCTGACATGGCCCAAGAACGTGGTCTCTCTCGCCAACAGCCGGCATTTCGCGGGGTTGAGCCGCAGCCCAGCTCGTCGGATGGCACTCAAGACCTCGCTCAGGTGAGACAGTGCACTGTCGAAGTCGCCACCGTGCACCAACAGGTCATCCAGGTACACAACGCAGCGGCTACGAGGGATATCCACGAGCACCCTCCCCATCAGTCTCTCAAACGTCGCTGGCGCATTGCAGAGCCCAAATGGCATGACCCTGAACTGCCACAGCCCCTGTCCAATGGTGAATGCAGTCTTAGGCCTTGCGTGTGGGGCTCGCTCCACCTGTCAGTAACCGCTGCGTAGGTCGAGGGAGCTGAACCAACTGGAGCCGGTAACGTAATCTAGGGCCTCGTCGATCCGCAGCAGCGGGTACAAGTCCTTCTTGGTGACTGCATTGAGACGGCGAAAGTCCACGCAGAACCTCGGGCTGCCATCCTTCTTCCCCACCAGAACCACAGTGTTTGCCCAGCTTAATGCAGACTGTTTAAACTAAACAAGCTGCTTTTTCACATATTAAACCCTGTCAGCCGCAGTATTGCTTTCTGTTTTAACAGTTAAAGCAGTAGAGACGAACTGTTTGCATGTGCGTTGAACTCTAGCTTGCTTAACCAGGCTAGCTGTTAGCTTATAGCTCACGCTAGCAACCAGCGAGCAGTTAAAAAGACAGCTGAAGCTGCACAAAAGCGCCGAAAATATGACTCGCAGCTCAAGCTCAACACAGCTGCTGTAACATAAGCATCCAGCTAACCACAGCTAAAAAGATATTTAGAGAAAACTTACCGTTTCCTCAGGTTACACGAGTTGAGTTGTTTCACGCTGCAAAGTTGGTTTGTTTTGGCTCTCACTGAAGACACCGACACTGAAGACATAGCTGTTCTTTTGTACTGCTTTTAAGCGAAACATTCTTTGTATGTGAGGAAAATGCTGTTCATCCTCTTCAGCTCTAGCATAGACTCTGCCATGTTTTCATGTTTCTTCTTTCCGCTTCCGCCGTGTGTCCGCTACTTTGAAACTCTTGGGCCGCTCTGCCCGCCACAGTTTCAAACTGGTCATGTGACTGCATGGCCACATGTCATTGGTAAAAAAGTTACCGGAAACTCCACTGGCGGCATGTTATCTAATGTGTTAAACTAATTATTTTTTTTAAAAGTAACGAGTCGAATTTTGCAAATGTAGCGGAGTAAAAGTACCATTTCTTCTTCACAAATGTACTCAAGTAAAAGTAAAAAGTATCGTGGAAAAAAGGTACTTTAAAAGTACATTTTTTTCAAAAACGTACTCGTGTAAATGTAACGGAGTAAATGTAACTCGTTACTACCCACCTCTGTCTACCATTCATGGGCAGCTCTGGAAAACAGGGCTTTTACACCATGCATATGGTGCTCAAATTCAAAACGACAAACTGTAAGACGCGCACATGAGAATCGAGAGGAATCAGGAGCATTTACACTGACAAACAACCCCCCCCCCCCATGCAAGATGGGTAAAAGATCAAAATGCTCACAATAAGTCACTAGCCATACAAGACACCAAAGAGCAAAATAACCATAGGATAAAACAATATTAGAAGGAAAAAAAAATCCCGTAAAGGAATGCAAAACAAAATTCCACAAAGAAACAGAACCTATTTTGCAAACACAGAGGGATGTTAACAACTAAACAATGAAGTAAAACTCTCAAAAGCTGATCCAACCCACTTGCAGAGATAGAAAATTAAAAGGAACACGGCAATATTCATCCATCCATCCATTCTCTTCCACTTAACCCTAACCCTGGATGCAGTCTTCAGTAGAAAAGCAAACTATGTCCAGGTCAACCTTTATGTTTAATCAAACTCAGGTAGCCTGGAGCAGGTCAGGAATCTCTGCTGAAGAGAATAGTTAGTCCAGGTGAGCATCTTGTGTTGATTTAAGGAAATGAGCAAAAAGGTTTGAGTTCTCACTCGCTTTGTCTCTTGCAGCTGTTGGAATGAGGGGTGGGATGTAGGCAGCCAGGTGCATTTCAGTAAGTGGTAAACTCAAGGTAGGTTTTTTTCCCCTTCAGTCATTGCTCATAAGAGGTTACTTGGAAAATAGACACACAATTACAGAGCTAACATACAGCAGGCAAAGACCCTGATCACTACCATAAAGGAAACAACAAGCTAGCAAGGAGCAAGAACATGAGCGTTAAATGTGCTTGATGAGCTGAAATGGAGACACGTGCGATGACTGATGCCCGGAATCTCTGACTCCGTCCAATGGGTGTGCCAGCACGAAAACCTGGGCCACTAGCACTGACATACGGATCAGATCCTAACATAAGATGTGAATAAGACATGAGAGAGGAGTCTCAGTAAAGCGATAAAGCTGTGGACAATAGTGTGCCGCTAGGGTTTGATAAAATGGACAATGGAGCCTGGTTTTCCTAGAAAAATTGCAACAAGAAAAACTAAAGCACACACACACGTACACGCACACACGTACACGCACGCACACACCTTTTTCCAAACCTCCCCCTGTAATAAATCACTGCCACTGCAGCTGCTGACAGTGTCACTGTACTGACACTGTCAGCTGAACTGAACATGATGTAACTGTCTCATCTTGCTGCGGGCGTTCGTTACTCATTAATAATCACAAACACTGCCGTGGAAACCATTTAGTTAAGCCGATCACACTTCAAGTGTTTATCCAGCAGAGGTAAAAGCTGACAACTTTAATTGCACCTTGTGTTCAACTGCAAGCAATGGCTGCAACTGCATTCTGTTATAATTTAATTTACTTTCAGACATGATTGAGCAAAAGTGAAAACAAATTTCTAAAAATGAAGATGATTTTTTCACATATGAAAAACTACTCAGCCCACCATTACTTTCTTGCAGAATGCATTTGATACGAAAATATGAAAGAGGGGACATTACCTAACATGGATATCCTCCTCCAGCTTTGCAGCAACAATAAGTCCTCAAAAAGATTTTTAAATATATTACTCTAAAAGAATAACTAGTTATATTTATTAAATGAGAACTATGGTGATATCACTTTTCCTAGGTTTATCACATTCTGCACTGAAAGCTAGTTGTATAGATTCCCAGACAACCACTCAAACTGAAGGAGTCAGGTGAGACTAAAGCATGTCCTACATCTGTTCTATCGGTCTCTTCATGGTTGGATAAGCCAAAAACGCAGGAGGCAGGAGACATGATGAGTGCCTCACCTTATCTCTAAAGGTTTTGCTGCTTCTCTGTAACTGCTGCCTCTTAGTTACATTCTTAGAAAAGACAAAATTGTTTTTCATTGTTATGCAGATGACACTCAGGGCTATGTGTTAAAGTCTATACAAACTTTAAGTGAGTGTCTCGAAGAACCTAAAGTTTGGATGGCTCCAAAGTCCCTAAATTTTAAATGAAAAGGAGACAGAGGAAATTGTCTTTGGTGTTGGTGTCAGTAGTGGGTCTTCTCCTGCAAACATGGGTCCTCTGACATAGTAGAAAGTCCTACTGTCACAAACTAGGGTTGGCCAGCGATTCTAGACTGGGTGGCTAGGTAAGTGCAGTGGTGAAATCCAGCTTCTTTCATCTGAGATTGAAATTGAATTTGTGAGGATAAAAAGTACGTGGATCACTGTTTTAAACTCATCTATTAACAGAGGTTAATAGATGAGTTTAAAACAGTGATCCACGCTGTCATCACAGCTCTGATGGACTACCTGTTGTTGGTGTTAGCCAGTTCTCCCTGTCTTGATTCCAGCTGATTCAAAGCAGTGCCTCACAGCTTTGGAACACAGAAGATAAACCACATTACTCCCATCTGGGAAGGTTCTCAGTCATCTAGGTCAGCGGTCCCCAACCCCCGGGCCTGGGACCGGTACCGGTCCGTGAGTCGTTTGGTACCGGGCCACGAGAGTTGAGGCTCAGGTGTGAAATGTATAGTTTTCAGGGTTTTTATCGGTTTTCAGCGTTATTTTGTTATCTTTTTTATCGTTTACTCGGTTTTCCTTGGTCTTTTCACGTGTGTTATGAATAAATTTTCTTTTTTTCGGTACCGGTACTAGTTTTATTTTGTTGTATTTATCCGCGACACCTTAAAGGCCGGTCCATGAAAATATTGTCGGGCATAAACCGGTCCGTGGCGCAAAAAAGGTTGGGGACCGCTGATCTAGGTCATGTAGTCTAGGAGCTTGAAAAAAAACATCTGGACTTCTTTAACCCTTTAAAGCTGGTTTTGCGTAACTATTTTTAAATCCCGGTAGCACTGCAACCACGTAAGCTAGCGCAATAATTTTTTTTGCATATGAAACTGGAGGAGTTGTACTTACATCTTATGCCATCAGCTTGTCCTAGGTCACGGTTTCCTTCCACATATAGCTTTGCAAAAACTGCATAAAAAGCACTTGCAGCAACAAAAACATAATATTCCAGAAACACGCTTTGCCGATCCGATCAGCTGTTCGTAACACTTACTACGTCCATCAGCGCGAACTATCGCATTTATGCCATGACGTACCCGAAACCGAAAGTGACGTAATTTTGCGGAATTGTAGTTTTTTACCATCAGGGCCTTATGAGCTTATACTGGTGTTTTTAAAAGTTATGTTTGAGTTTATGATTTTCTGTGTCGTTTTTGGGATGCTTAGAACTCAATTTGCACTGCTGGAAAGAGCTTATTTTAAAGCATATGCTGTTTTTTTGCAAATTTGCATTATAATATTTATTTTCGCTTTTCCTGCAGTATATAAAAATTGGTGCATTTCAAAAATAAAAATATGAAGACACTGAAAATAAATTTCCTGTGGTGGGAAACTATTTTGTGCAACTTTTTTGCATTTACAATTTTGAGGGATAAGCCTCTTAAATTTCTCTAATTAGAAATATATGTTAAAAAAACAAAAACGATTTTCAATTTTTTGGTAGTTTATTGCACTTTTTTGCAAATTATGTAATTACTATGCACTTAATGCATATATTATTAAGATTTGGGCTATAATGGTTGTATTGATGTATATCAACTTGAAATGCTCCCAAAAATGGCACTACAGCATGTAAAAATATAATATAAGCTCTGGCGGACTTGGTTCTATGGTAGGTCTTAAAGGGTTAAGTTTCCTTGAATTCAAATGAATGTGATTTCAGGGAAGCTTAAAGAAGTCCAGACACTTTTCTTTCCAAACTCCTTTGATGACATTACTCAGGCTTTCTCCACACTGCACAGGCCGCTTGTCCATCTTAGATTTTATTTTAAAATTCGTTTATTTTTAAGTCCTTAAATGGTTTTGACGTATCCTATCTCTCTGAGCGGCTGCACTTACACTCTCCTCCCCGTTCACTATGATCAGCTGACCAGCTGCTCCTGGAAGTGCCAAGGGCACAGCGGAGGCTCTGGTGGATGGGCCTGAATTCTAGAATTTGTTGCTGTTGCTCTATAGATGGCCTCATCGACAGCCATTTTTAATCCACTCATAAGACCCACCCCTTCTGTTTGGCTTTCGAGCCAGTTTTACATGTTGATTTGTTTTTATTTGTGTCTCATATTTATTTTGTCTTACTGTACTGTATGCTTATTTTATACTAATGTATTTTTATTTTTATTTCTATTGTTCTGCACTATATTTTTTCTGCAGTTATTGCTGTTCTGTTAAATAAATTTCTTCCACTTGTATATTTTCTTCATATGCATGATCTTATTCTTTTGGTTGATAGCCTCAGTCTTTGGTCAGTGATGTTAATAACGTAAACACATTTGTCATCAAGGCCCTGAGATTTGCATTCCTCTACTTGGGTCAACCACTTCTCCCCAACCTGAAGTGGAAACTCCACCTACTTTATTCTGAGAGTCATGGCCTTGAACTGAAGTGCTTACTGGGCTTAAGCCCGGGTTATTTTTTTAAGAAGCCCGGGGTCTTTTAGAGTATAATTTTGTCATAGTTAGATGCCTGGCTGACAACTGTATAAAACAAAAACTACACACAATATTCGAAGCACATAGTACACACTGTGGGAATTTACGACTGTGCGTAAATTCCCCCTGATTTTGGTATGATCCGAGCTCAGGCACCAAGCGACTGAGCGAGGGGGCGAGGCAGCTGCTGCCTGTGAGCCAGGCAGACAGAGGAGAACTGAAGTTTGACCAGGTACCAAAGAAATCATTCATACTGTAACAACAGTGTTGGGGAGTAACGGAATACATGTACCGCCGTTACGTATTTAAAATACAAAATATGAGTAACTGTATTCCGTTACAGTTACCGTTTAAAAAGGTGGTATTCAGAATACAGTTACTTTGTTGAAATAAATGGATTACACTGCGGTACTTTCCTGTTTCATTTGTCGCGGGTCAGGACTGTTTGGGTTTTGTTTGACAGCTACGTTCTGTTGTTCCAGGCGGCAGCGTTACGGTTGCCATGGTTACAGGGCGACGCTCTCTCTCTCTCTTGCGACTGTGTGTTTCCTGGGTGAGAGAGCGCCTTTTCTTGTTGTTGTTGTTGTTGTGCTAAGCTAACAGGCAGAATGCTACAAGCATAGCTCTAAAGAATGTAGCATCATGGGCAGTGTAGTCCGTGTTGCAGGGAGAATGGACTGCCATACACGTTATGGTGTCTGTGAGCGAGGAGGGAGAAAAAGGGGAGTGGAAAGGTACGAGTTGTCATCGAGGAAAAACGGGAGCTGGAAGCATGTAAA
>NW_024582817.1:18227-39809 GCF_018398535.1 Haplochromis burtoni
ATTTTTAAATTCATATTTATTAAGTTATGCAGGCTTGTTTGCACAACAAGGCTAAATAATTATATAAACCTTTCTCAATCTAAATAGTGGACTTTGGTAGAATTAAAAAATAAGTGTAGTGCAGGTCTATGATGATTTTTAGTGCTACTATCATCTAGTTCTGATTCTGGTTCTGTCTTGGTTAAATCCTAAGTACTCCTGATTTTGAACTGTTGTAGTCCTGTTTTAATTCTGGATCAGTTCTGGGTCTGGTTGAATTGGGGTTTAGCCCTCGTGACTTGATACAGCCCTGACCTTGTTCTGCCTTGCTTCTTAATTAAAAAACTAGTTCAAGGTGTCCTGCATATGTGATATATATTTTTCCCTATATGAAGTCGTTCTTTTTTGAACAAAACTCAAAACAGAGCCTATTAATCTTTCAGTCAGTTCAACCCCCCCCTCCAATCCCACATGCATACTATCCTTTAGGGCTAAGCCCCGGGTTTATCAAATGTCTGCCTCTGCCTCTGATTTTAACATCAGTGGAAATCAGGGTTCATATTTAACTGTCAGTTAAATATGTCTATGTAAACTCTTTTGCTGCTGTTAATAAATTAACTCTTCAAACACTGTGATATGTATGTGTGATACGATACATAGTTTGTTGTTAATTGCCAACAGTGTATTCAGTAATTTTAGCTGCAATGGCTGTTGAAGTAAACCGTCACCTCGTCTTCCTTTCAAAGACATGTGCTATGTGTGTGTGTGTGTGTGTGAGAGAGAGACTGAATATAATTGGCTCCTTCAGGAATTCACCACATTGTTAGGTTTTTTTTCTGTAAAATTTCTACACTTGGCAGAAATCTTTGAGTAGAATCTGACCAATCACAGGGCCACTGGAGGTCTCGACCAATCAGCACATTTTCCAGTAATGAGGCTCTTACAGAGACAGGTAGGTGACATGAAAATAAATACAAAAACAGCGAGAGCCTCCTTATAATTAAACTCTGTCAAACCTACCGCGAGTGACTTGGTAAAGTTTTTTGCCTCATTAGCTGATTGTGTCTCCTTTGTTTGATGATTGGTTGTCGGCCAGCCCTACCCCTCACTTTATCCAGGGCATGTGATCGGTCCATCAAGCAGTCATTATGGTAAAAGGCAAACAAACAGGGGCTGTAGATAACATGAAAATGTCCCCTTTTTAAATATTCTATCAAGTCTTTAATTTTCTTTCCTCTAGGCCAATCAGATCATCCTGCTGACTGTCAGCATCAATCACCGGGCAGATCAGTCACTGTAATAAATGCCCTAGGGCCTAGGCTGTGTGTGAGCAGGCATGTGTTCCTCTCTCTTTGATTCATACTGTGTTTACACTTAAAACTTTTAGGACAACACACACACACACACACACACACACACACACACACACACACACACATATATATATATATATATATATCAAGAGAAATGAGGTAAACACAGAAAATAATTCAGCCTTTCACTGTTTTTCATTTCAGTTTTGATTATGTGTCTTTCCATGGTTTTCTACTCTGCCGTCAGCTCGGATTACAGTGAAATATTGGTATTGATATTGATATACCTTTATTAGTCCCACAAGGGGTAAATGTGTCTTTAATGACTTTAGTTTCTGGTCCAGACTGACAGCTGCTCTGCTTTAAGTGCTGATTTATCCACAGAGATGCAGCAGATGAAACTTTCGGGAAAGCAACGATTACATTTTGTGAAAAACATAAACTTTCAGCATCTTAAAACTTATTTTATTAACTGCTGACCGCAGTGAGTAACAGAGGGCTGAGATAACAGCTTTGTTAGAGTGAAAGCAACTCTGTGAAGTGCTGTCATCTGTTATTCGGTGTGCTATCGAAGAGGACTTTGATCTACTATAGCTACATATAACTTTGTAATGCAAAACAAACTCACCTAAAACACCAAAAACCAGAACTTGAGCTCTTCAGGGTGTCTTTGGGTGAAAGTCACACTTACCAAAGAAACCAATCTGTCACATCAGATGGTCATAACTTTGGCTCAGTATATTTTTAACTGGTAGTTACAGCATGGCTGTCATAAAGACCAAACTATTACCAAAGACTCGAGACCGGACCCTATGTTTTTCTCTCTTTCTACCCAGATGAAAGTGAGCTACGAAATTGGACCTCCACAGCCAGCCCCAAGTGGACATCAGATGAACTGCAGCTTTTGGAACGTCTGCTTCAGCTCAATTGTTGAGTCCTAGATACTGAACCCTAAAATTGAACCCTCTAATATCTAATCAGTGTGTGGGTGTGTGTGTGTCTGTGTGTGCCTAAAACCAAATTTCATTGGTGGAGAGTTTTTCTGTCTCACAGACCTTCATTATGCCTCAGGAAATTATTTTTTCAAAGGCATTTTTAACTGAACTGAAATTCAAAAAACCTTCGGAAAATGCAGAGGACGCTTTTAAACACACTTTAGAAACAGAAATTTAAACACACGCACACACAAACACACTGGTAGAGGCGGAGGCTGTGGAGAGGAAACATCATTTATTCAATATTTCATTACCTTCTCATTTGCGGTGAAGGACTCATTTATTCTCATCAGGAAAGCGGGAGAGAAACAGGATATTGTGTATTAACTCCATCAGTGTAATGATGTGGAGCCTTTATATAAAGTTAAATAAAATGCTGTGTGTGTGTGTGTGTGTTCCTAACATGCATGCAGCTCTCCCAGCAGCCACTGGGGGGTGCTGCACCTCTGTCCATCAAAATAAACCATCCTCCGAGCAGGTTTTCATCTCTCACTTGCCTCCTTTCTTCCTTTGTTACACTATGATTCCACCTTTCCTTTCTGTCACGGTACACTTCTTTTCTTTCCCATTTTGAAATATTTTTGTTTTTCTGTTTTTTTTCTTTCTATCTAACCACCTTATCGTGCCTTAAAGTGTTCCTTATCTCCTTTTCTTCTTTCTCCTTTCTACACTCTCAGAATCTGTAAAGTAAAACTAGTTTGTCCCTGCAGGTGTGATTAGCTCAAATGTGACTCTTGAGACTGATTATTAGATGTCAGGTAGCTATGCGGATCATTGCAAGGGCCATAACAGGGTACACATGTGCATATTTACATTGTTTCTTTCATATTTAAAGAGTCAGAACACCTAAATATTCTCCTTACACAAAACAAATTTATTTAATCATTAATTTTTGTCCAAATGTAAGGCCAAGCCTGATCTCTTTAAGGTACCAACAATAAGTGCAACAGCACAGGACTTGTCACAGTGTTTTACCCCCAAAGGTGGATGAAGTCCATCTTTGCCCATCCTTTTTACATATATTTCATCTTTAAAATACTTAATTATTTCCTTGTGTTTGTCAGTGCTTCCTTCCATTTTCCTTCTGTACCTTTTTCTCTACCTCTTATTTCTCTGTTCATGTCTCTCTATCTGCTTTTTTAAATTTGTCTGTTATTTTTCTTTATGACCGAATGCTTTCCGGGATGTCCCAAAGACCAGTTTTTAACACTTTTCTGCAATCGTGAACAGCGATTATCTAAAACTTCCCACTTCACAGGGGTGGGCTGAGGCTGAGGACAGTAGACAGTGAGTGCATGACCTCACAGTTGTGAGGCAGTAATGGAGTCTCTTGCTCTTGTTTTAAGTTGCTAAGGACAGGATAAAGAGTCATGAAGTTTTAAAGTTTAAAAACTGAATATTTAAGTCCATTTTCCCCCTCAATAACTTTTTCTTTCCTCTTTTGTTTTTCTTTAACTCGTCTCTTTACTGTGACCCAGCAGCAAATTTACTGCTCTGTCATTTCTCCGATTACCTCCTCGGTCGCTACTTTCTCACTGTCCAGGTGAAAAAAATGGACTTCGAGCACATAAATGGATGGGTCTGAACAGATGGGTGGCCTAGTTTCACCGTCTCCCCTCCTTCTATTGATCTGTCCATCCCTCTATCAGTAATCTATCATCCGTCCATCAGTCTCCGTAAAACAGAATGAGGAGGAGGAGCAGGAGAAAGATACAGTCTGCTTGAGATAAATACTCTGAAACTCTGCTGTAGGTTTTCTTGTTTGCTCGAGAAACTCTTTTTTTTTTTTTACAGGATGATATACTGAATGATTTTATTTAATATCAAAGGCCTTAATATGACTTACTACATGCAGTTGTTTGTTCTGATTTTATCGCAGATATCGTCCCAAAAAGTATCCCTTCTGGAATATTTCTGATTTTCAAGCATCAAATAATAAACAAAGGATACTGGACTTATCCATCCATTTTCAGGGTCGCAGGAGCCTGGAGCCTATTGCAGCTGTCATAGGGCGAGAGGCGGGGTACACCTTGGACAGGCTGCCAGTCTGTCGCAGGGCTAACACACAGAGACAGACAACAAACAGAAATAGACAAGAAATTGCGCTCACATTCACACCTATGGGCAATTTGGATTAACTATTAAAACCCGATTCTTTGATCCCTATAATAGAACAGAGAAAACATAGTGGTCAAAACATTTATAATTCTTTATTCAATCATCTTCCGGAAGAGAGAGA
Organism: Haplochromis burtoni; assembly: GCF_018398535.1. Lineage (NCBI taxonomy): Eukaryota > Metazoa > Chordata > Actinopteri > Cichliformes > Cichlidae > Haplochromis > Haplochromis burtoni. The sequence goes on from NW_024582817.1 coordinate 22,754, forward strand.
GCCCTGCACAGCCCAACGGCAGTTGCAGGATCTCTAACATTAGAATCATAAAATGTGTCTCATATAGGTGTTATTTTGGAACTCTACACGTCACACAGTTTCAACAACTCCTTGTATGGTACAAGTTCCTCTTTTCTGTCTGGCTTCCCATATTTATTAATATGCTTGTATAGCTCTACACTAACTTCCTGTTTTTCAGTCTGGGTGAGCACTTAGTTTGTGAGTCAAAAGTGGCCTACATAAAACAATAGAAAATAAGCACTAAGAATATATTAATTACATGACGATCCCCACAAACTGCATGTCTTCATGTCTTCAGGCCCTGTATGCTTCAGGAAAAACTGAACAGGATGGAGGTGGACCCCTGCCTGGTCGCTTGGATCTCTGACTACCTCACCGACAGACCACAGTACGTCAGGCTGAAGGACATCACGTCTGACACAGTGGTCAGCAGCACAGGAGCACCACAGGGAACTGTGCTGTCCCCTCTTCTCTTCACCCTGTACACCTCTGACTTCTGCTACAACTCTGAATTATGCCACATTCAGAAGTTTGCAGATGACACGGCCATCATGGGGTGTATCTGGGATGATCAGGAAGAGGAGTACAGAAGTCTGGTGAGGAACTTTGTCGCATGGAGTCACACAAACCACCTGCAACTCAACACCTCAAAGACTAAGGAACTGGTTGTGGACTTCGGGAGGTCTAGAGCAGGTCCACTGCCGGTTCAGATAGAGGGGGAGGAGGTGGAGGTGGTCAACAAGTACAAGTACCTCGGGCTGTGGGTGGACAATAAACTGGACTGGTCATGCAACACAGAGCACCTGTATAAAAAAGCCCAAAGCCGACTGTACTTCCTCAGGAGGCTGAGGTCTTTTAACATCTGCAGGAAGCTCCTGAGGATGTTTTACCAGTCGGTGGTTGCTGGAGTACTTTTCTATGCTGTGGTGTGCTGGGGGAGCAGCACAGCAAAGAAGGACTCATCCAGGCTGGAGAAACTGATCAGGAGGGCTAGCTCTGTGGTCGGCATGAAGCTGGACACTCTGGTGACAGTGGCAGAGAAAAGGACATTAAAGAAACTGATGGACATTATGGACAATGCTGGGCATCCTCTGCACACGGCCATTAACAACCAGAAGAGTCTGTTCAGTGACAGGTTGCTTCTCCCCAAGACAAGAACTAACAGACTTAAAAACTCCTTTGTCCCACACGCCATCAAACTGTTTAACTCCTCTCTGGAGGGGAGAGGGAGGGGAAACAGGAGGACAAAGGAGGGGGGAACAACTAAGCTGTAGTGCCTCTTCACCTCACTGTGCAATACCTTTTGTGCAATACTTTTGTAAATAGTCAACAGTGCAATAGACCTCAATACTTGAAATGTGCAATTCACTTGTATTTTTATTTTTTATTCCTATTTATTCTATTTATCCCCTTCGTATATTTTATTTATATTGTCTCTGTATTTTATATATGTGTGTGTGTGTGTGTATATATATTATATATATATATATATATTATACATACATATATATACACATATACATATATACATACATATACATACATATATATATATTTGTCTCTGTAACTTCTGTCGGTGCTGTGCTTTTTTGGAAATCGAATTTCCCAGAGGAACCCACCCGAGGGATTAATAAAGTTCTATCTAATCTAATCTAATCTAATCTAGTCTTTGGACGGTAGGAGGAAGCCGGAGTACCTGGGCGGAACCCACACAAACACGGGGAGAACATGCAAACTCCACACAGAAAGACCTCGGCCTGATGGTGGAATTGGACCTTCTTCCTGTGCGGCAACAATGCTAACCACCGTGCTGCCTGGACTTATTAGTATTTCCATTATTTATTAATATAATGGACAGTGATAACAGAGACCTTTGTGGGTTACATTTTAATCAGTCACACCTGAAACGTGTTGGGACTGATCTAAATAATGCTTTGACCTGCTGCGTCACATGCTATCACCAAAGGACACTTTGTGTCTGGCTGACACACCAGCAAAATGGCTTTACACTCTTTAAATTTGAATAGTTAGAATACCACTGATATAGAATGTTTAGGACTATTATGGATATTTGATGACTGAGAAATCTGATATGCCAGCCAATTTTATTTTTTCCTTAGCTGTAGACACACTTAGCTGTGGTTTTGGGCTGAATTGAAGTTTCTTTTCCTGGCAGGTGTGTCAGGGTTGTTTTTGCTCTTCCCTGTGGTGGTCTCGCTTCCCACTCCTCGCCTGGCACACTTGACCTCCATCTGGCGATTGGTTTTTAAGGACCAGCTAGAGGCGCAACTCTCCATCAGATTATTTTGATCAGCATGGTAATCGGCCAACCTAAGGTCTTGGTGTTTTGATTGTTTGCCTTCTACCTTCTGTATTGTTAAAGCCAAGTTAAACTGCTAAAATACTCAAATCATTTCTTTGAATTTCTGAGCTGGTCCACATTCCCTGATGGAAAAAAATAAATAAATGAAAAAAAAAAACTGTTGAAACTTACCTGCAATACTAACCTGCCTGTCCATCCATTTCTGCTCTAACGAAATCTGCTCACTTTACTCACAGCTTTCTTCTGCTCTGGCTCAAACTCCCCACCCTGTTCCAGCAGATCAGCCTTCTGAACTAAATTCTGTAACCTCAGTGATTGGTCAGCCTCACGTGCTTGTTGCTTTGAGTGAACGTTTTAAATAAAACTCACCAGCATGTTGTTGGTAGTTTAAAAGTCCTAAAGGTCAGAACTCCTCGGCTTTCAAAGCTTTGAGGTGTTGGGCACATGGTCCTGCTGCAGTATGAGTCTTTCTCCAGGGGGTGGTGCATGTCTGAATAATGGAGTGCTGTCCAGCCTCTGTGATATCTTTTTGTGTCCTTACATTGGTAAGTGGGACTTTTGTTCATGATAAACTGTAAAATCCTTATGTGTGCCCAAAGCAAGCGTTTCTCCTCGTTTCCTCTCCTGAGAAGTAATTTAACGACTCTTCTTATGCTCTGAGAACACTACTAGTCAGACCTTTGCTGATTTCCTCTTTTATTTACCAAATTCTTTATCTGTGATAATGGTGCTTTTCTGCCTCTTTGTGAGCAGTGCTTGATATATTGATCTTCTGATAGTGTGTTCACTTTTTGGCCTGCCTGATCGTGCTTTGGATGCAACTAAGCCAGTTTTCACAAATTGTTTCAGACTGCCACGCAGTGCCCCCCCCCCGCCCCGCCAGACCCTTCTGTCTAGCCATGCTGAGAAAGGTCCTCTTTACTCAGAATAACAATCTGACTTCTGACACCATGTTTCCCACTATCACAGTGATGATTAGGAAGGCATGATCTGCTGAAAACGTCAGGAAGATCCATGTTTCTATCAGGTGAAGAACGTCTGAAGGTTGAATAAGTTAAACAAGTCTGTGATGAGTTGATCAAATCTACCTGAGAGTCATCAGAGTGCTGCTCCAGTGTTTGAAAACCTGATCTTTAGGACAGAGAACATGGTCAGTGCAAAGTCACCCGCTGATATCTGAACTCTACATTTCTTTTAGACCACAGGTGTCAAATTCCAGTCCTCTTTAACACGTGTTCCTGCTGCAAAACACATGAATAAAATGATGTCATTAGCAAGACTCTAAAGAACTTGACTGCATGCTGAGGGGGCAATTCAGCCATTTGATTCGCAGTGCAGCAGCTCATAAGTGAATGAACATGGTTCAATAAGAATACCTTTAGAAGTACATTTTTTCAAAAACTTACATTTATTTACTTCGGTAGGGTTGGGGGTTGCCACCTCAACATGCAGTCAAATTCTATAGAGTCTACTAATGTAACTCAGGTGTCAGAGGAGCTTGCAAAGAAAAGCGTCTGGGCTTCTTTAAGTTACTTGAAGACGTTTCACCTCTCATCCGAGAAGCTTCTTCAGTTCTAAGGTCAAATGGTGGAGAGTCCCAGATATAAACCTAGTGGGAGTATCCCCCCACAGAGGGACAAAAGGACCCCCTGATGATCCTCTAATCGCCTGAGCCAAGGTGTGAAACTGGGTGTGGGTCCCAATCAGCCAGAGTTTCGGGTGAGTTCATTGTGAAACCTGGCCCCACCTTATCATGCGAATTCCTGAGATCAGATGGCCCAGGATGTGAGTGGGCGTTAAGGCGTCTGGGAAGGGATCTCAAAACTGGATTATAGATGGCAGAGAGTTGGTGTCGTAAACCACCGCCTCTGTTCAAAGATGGTCGCTCACAGTGGACATAGATGGCTTCTTTCACTCCTCTTTCAAACCATCTAAGAACCATCTATGTCCACTGTGAGTGACCATCTTTGAACAGAGGTGGCACACACACCCATATTTTGCTCCATTGCAGTTTATTTCACACCTCAAACATTTAGTAAACAATTAAGCAAATACAAGTAATCTGCAATAAATTACAGGTAGTAATAAAATAAACTACTACTCTTTTACGCTACGTCCACACCTACACGGGTATTTTTGAAAACGCAGCTGTTTCGTCCACACGTAAACAGCTTTCGAATCACCGAAAACTGAGATTTTTTTAAAACTCCTTTTTTGCGTTTACGTGTGGACGAGGAATACAGAGTTCTCACGCAACGTCAAAGGTATGTGCCTTTTTTCACGTCAGGCTGTGCACCATGCAGTGTTGGGTAAGTTACTTTAAAAAAGTAATTAATTACTATTACTAATTACTTAATCAATATTGTATTTAAAATACTTATCTAATTACTGTGTCTGAAAAGTAACTTAATTACTCAATAAGTAATTTAACTAAATACTTATTAAAATCCCATAAACCTTGAGTGGACAAACAATAGAAATTAAACTCTTTAAATAATAAATATTTTAAAAAATACGAGTCAACATGAAATAGTTTAGCCTTTTTGCTTCCTGAATCATCTTTATTACATTCTATAAAAAAAACATTCTTTAATAATTACATTTTTTAGTAAGGAATGTAACTTTCTTTAGCTAAGAAACACAATTCCAGAATAACAAATATATTTTTCTGCAACATATCTGAATAACAAAAAAGCTTAACTTAAGAAATGTTAAACATGACATATTTCACGCAGTAAACATTAAAATGTTTACATTTTCAAAGCAATGAGTAACATATTCATACATAATGTATGTAATCATGTCATGTGATTCAACAAAGTGAAGTTAACTCTGAACTTTGGTTAACAAACAGAATTCCTCTGAAACTTCCTCAAACCAATGAGCACCATATTTCCTGCATGCTGTATGCACTCATGTTTTCCAAAACATTTTTTGTACTACTTAGCTGTGTTGTTTTTGAAAAAGTTGTTGTATCTCATTAATGTAAGTCTCTCAAAGCGTTCACTTGACAGTCTGTTCCTTCTGAGTGTAAGCACAAGATTGCCGAGGCTAAAAAGCTTTTCGACTGGTGCGCTTGATGGTGTGGCTGTGTTGTACCTCAGTGAAATGGCCTTAATCCTGGGAAACTGGCTAAGAACACCCTGCTCAGACCCAGCAGATTTCAAATATTCCATCACCTCTGTTTCAGCAGAGTAGGTACAGTCGTCCTCCTCAAATGAAAAAAAGTCATCAGTGGAGTTAGCAGGGTTCTTGTGATCTTGAGCAGGTTGTTGGTCTTCAAGAGACAACCCACGGCACTCTGTAGTAAGCATTGCCCTAACCATGTCTTTTTTCTCTTCTTCTCTGATCCAGTGTAACTTAAATTTAGGCAAACTGACTGCAGCCAGGAGAGCTTCTTTATTGTCCATCATTGAGGAAAAGCGCACCTTGATCACCTATGAGAAAAAAATACATCAGACATTTCACATAAGAGCATGATAAAACAATAACAATAAAACAAAAAATTATTTTAGGGTAAGGCTATATATAGATTACCTTAACAATGATATCAGGGAGGGAATCTGTCAGCTTAAGCTCGTCCTGCAGTGCCAGCTTCCTGGACATTAGAATCTTCAGAGTTGGAAGAAGCAGTTCTCTTCTCCTTGCAATATGTCTAGTGCAACAGTGAGTGGCTTCAACACGATACAATACTCCTTTAGGAACAGATACTCCAGATCAGTGAAGCATTTTGATTCCAAACTGAGTGCAGACAGTATTTAATTCAGTAGGGGGAATGTCAGTGATCCTGGACAGAGCGTCGTGAAATGAATTCCATCATGTTGAAACAGGTATGTGAAATGCACTTCACATACGCACACACACGCACAGTTGTTTGTCGCCAGATGTCACGTTTATTTCTAGTTTTCATTTATTATGATAGTCCACAGTCTGACAGCTCCGGTCTCAGCTGATTTCCAGTCTCCCCTCCGCTCCTCTCCTGTCTCACTATAAAAGGGGAAGGAAACCATCATCAGTCCAAACGCCATCAGCTGTTCTCACCTGCGTCTCCAGCACCGCCCGGTTGAGCTCACTGCACCACTCCTCCCCTGCAGCCGCGCCCGGGACCACACCTCCGCCACAAGGTACTATGAGTTTTTTCTTGAAAGAATTATCTACCAACTCTGAAGCAACAGAAGAACGGTTTGCTTTTGTCCACATTGCAGAACACTTTGAAGTTACACTTCTATAGATGAATTGTGCCTCATTTGCTTGAAGCCATTTCTCAACATCATGAAAAATTAAGTTCAGTGTGTGTGATGCACACCTTAAGTGTGGAGGGAGAGAAAACTGTCCTTCAGATTCTGTGGAGAGGGTCTGCTCAACATCAGTAAATGTCATCTCTTCATCTTCTTCCGATTCCTCATCAGAGTCTGATTTTTGGAACATTCTAAAAGTTTTGATAAAATTGGACCCGTTGTCTGTCACGGTGGCTGTCACTTTAGAGTTCAGTCCATAAGCCAAATGTACTTGCTCGATTTCATTGCCGATGACATCATATGTGTGTCTCCCTCGAACTCTTTTACATGCTAGCGCTGCATGTCCTCGTACAAAAGTAGAAGCATCAATCCAGTGTGCCGTCATTCCGAGAAAACTTTTGTTATGGCTGGTCCAAATGTCAGCAGTCGTGGAAATATATTCCAAACTCTCGAATGTCTCTTTAAGCTCCATTTCCATGTCAGCATAACACTTATCTAAGTAAGTAGAAAACGTTTTTCAATCATGCAGTGCTGCTTTTTTGCCACACACAGGTATTTTGTTTAATATGCACCTAAAAGACGGAGACTCTACAGTACGCAGCGGTAGCATCTCTTCCACAACGTAGCCTCATTTTCTTAAGCTCACCTTCAGACACTTTCTGTGTTGCTGAAGTGAAATCAAGTTTCGTCTGCTTAGCAGGAGTTGCCGCGGTGTTATCCATGGATGATGAAGATGGCTCACTCAGAAGGCTTTGTCTGTGCTGCCGTATCAGGTGCTTCAGCAGATTACTTGTGCTATTGACAGCGGCCGATAATTTTTTCTCCCCAGGAGATATCTTACATATTACCGTAATCTTCTTGTCTGCTTGTTTTAGAAAAGTGAAGAGAGGGGAATATTTCCATTTCATAAAACAGGCCCTCGCTTCAGCCGAGTCCGACATCTTCCGCTGTAGAATACGACTATGCGGCAAACTGGCGCGAAATGACGTACAGCTGCACTACAGCGATGTTAAAGCGGGAGAGTTTATTTTTACCTTTAGAAGATAAATTATTGAAATTAAATAATGATTTTCAGCGAGTTTAGTTATTTTACAATGTAACGCAAGTTATTTAAAATACCTAAAAATGAACAGTAATTAGTTACTTTACTTTTTCAGTGGAAAAGTAATTTAAATACAGTAACGCACTACACCCAACACTGGTGCCATGCTATTGTTTACATGAGATGAGCCTGAATACTGTTACCGTTAATCTGACTATCTGCAGGTTTTATACGCTTACATATACACACACAGTTACTGTCCCTCCATTTGGAAAGGCAGAGGCGTCACAGTGTAATTATTTTATGTGTAGTTGTTTTTTTCCTGTTTAATAATATTCAACATTGCTAACAATACATTTTTCAAAAAATGCCTCTCTGTGCAAAATGGGTTCAAAAACATAAACTTGGATACTGTTTGTCTGTGATTTGAAGAGCCCAGCGCTGCTCCCGACAAAGGAAAAAACAATCCTGCAGGGGAGACCTACTTGTGCAGGTGAAACCAAAGGGAAGACGTGCTTCACCATATTATCTAGTCTTTGGCTTAGAATGAAGATGGTTTGGAAACATATTCAGCGATGCTTCATCCCCTGCTTTGCGTTTGTGTGGGCGCCCCGTGCTAGCAGTGTCCAAGTGTTTTGTTTGTTTTTTTTCCCCCCTTTCCATACCGCCCCCCCCCCTAGAGGGCTGGCCCCACACTTTGGGAAGGTCTGTCTTAGATGATCTGTTACCACGATAATTCACACAGATAAGCTTTGTCCCATAACTGCAGTAAAACTTTGATGGTAGCTAACTGTAGCCCGGTCAGCAAGGTGCACCTCTAATTTCATGGGGAGTCAAACTTATTTTAGTTTACTGGCCACATGCAGCAAAATGTATTAAACACTATATTCTCAATATTTTGCAACCAATGAATTGTTCATTAATCTCTAATGTTTTTCCAGATTCAGGAAATCTGCTGTCATTACTGGGAAAGCTGCCGTCTCTACTTTACAGTCAAACTTTGGTGTGGTAAAGTTTATTGCAGGTCACAGGAATTTGGAAAACAAGTGACTTAAGTGATTACCAATGGGAGTGACAGATATCATGACATAAGAAGGGGTGGTTAATACATTTCAGGGTTACTCACAGTGTTCACAACCAATCATTAGATGTAAAGCAATATGTGGTTATATATATCATTATGTATGTGGACAGAGTTTTACCGAAAATTATTTTATAACAACACCTGACTTGGATTAAACAAAATTTGGAGGTCCTCTCTGATGATGTTGTTCAGGCTTAACAACTTGCAGTGTGGCGCTAGCTGTTTCAGTCCTGGTGTGGAACTTTTCTTTTAAAAATCACCCAGACTTAGAGGCTCCTTTGGAGGGTCTAATGGTTAATGCATTTGGTCTAAACAAAATGCTCTTCTCAATAAAGACTGCACAGTTTGGTTGTTGTGAATCAAGCAGACGTTTGTTCACCAGTGGACATTCCGGGCTAGGAAAACCCATATAATATTGACAACACCCTCATCTGTCAATCAGTGTTATTCATTTGTGGTGACTTCAATGACTTGGTTCACATTTGAGGAATATTTAATTTGAAAATGGTCAAATTAAATAGACATTGAACAGAAAGTGAGATTACAGTCAACCCTCAAGTGGCTGTTAGAGGAACTGCGAAATGTGGCATTTCTGTTTCAGCCCTTCAGGTCACCAGTCGCCACTTGCTGCTTAGAGACTTGCATGACAGCAGATCAATTAATTCCGACTTTTATAATGTTTTTTTCTTTTGTGTGCTTCATTGTGTGATTGCGTTCTCAAAGACAAGTATTTGTTTTAGGGTGCGCACTCCTGCTGGCATGGCCTCCACTGACCACACTGTCAGTTTGTTGTTTTGACCAGACAGACCAACAAGAAAACATTCTTATTTCTTCAGAAAGGAGGTGGTAAAATCTCTCTGTCTGTCTGTGTGTGTGTGTGTGTGTGTGTGTGTGTGTGTGTCAGCAGTGGGTAATCTGCTCAGTACAGAGCTCAGAGACCTGTCCTAGGGGATTGTGGGTATTTTCATGTGTCAATTCACATCAGGTTCAACATGAGAGAGTTCAGCAACAACTACACACACTGACACATGTGCACACACAAATCTTTTTTCTCAATACCTGACACACACACCCATATGGCCATTTTTTTTAATGTTTGTATGTGTGTGTGTGTGTGTGTGTATTTCTCTCTCCAGGTGTATTAATCATCCAGGAATAGACTCAGCAGTCTGTCAAAAACCTGTGAAAGCCAACACACACACACACTGACTCTTGCGTGTGCTGCTGAGCTGTCAGTCATGCAGAGGTCCAGTTAACACAACGGCCACCCACACAGTCCACATAAGTAATTCATGACAGTTACATAAACATGACTAAAGGATAGTCCACATTAGTTTCTACTACACGTTGTTTTTTTGAAACTGTGTGTTGAAGGTTTACTCTAACCTGACCAGATGAAAGAAACCTTAATTTTTGTACCCAGACAACACAGGCGTCATTTTTCATAGTGAAGTTTGAAAGCTGAATAGTAACTTTATTTAATAAGTCACAGGAGAGACTTGACTGGTCAGTGCAGCCTGTTTCACTGTGGGCCAGCTAATGTTAACCAATGATGTAGTAAAGAAATAATCATAAATATGCTTCTTGTGAGCCTGATGACAGCACTTTGACTTCTGTTTTTCTATGGCTACTGATTTCTTCCCTTGTGGCCAGTACACAGCTATCAGCCACAGTTTAAAATCACTGGCAGGTGAAATCAATAACATTGATTGACTCATTCCAGTGATACCTGTCAGGGGGTTGGGAAACATTATCAAGGAAGTGAGCAGTCAATTCTTATGTTTGCATGAGGAAGAAAAAAAGCCGAACCTAAAGATCTGAGCAATATCAGCCAAATCGCGATGGTTACACATTTGGGTCAGAGTAGGTTTGTGGAGAGTTCTCAGTATGTCAATGATCCAAACAAATAAAAAATAATTTAAAGAAGGTGCCCTGATCTGAGGGATCATGTTTGCTTTTCCATCGTGTGGCTAGCTGAGTGCTTCATTTACAGAACATCAGGATAAAATACAGAAAGAAGGTTCCTGACATTTCTTTGGATGTTACTTTAACTCATAGCAAATACCTAAACTTTGCTGAAGTCACTATAAAAGCGCTTAATGGCAGCTATATTGTGTTTTTGCATAAATTGCAAATACACATTAACTTATCTACATTTTGCTTATGTGACAATCAAGATGACAATGTAGGATCGAGTGAATACGGGTTGAGTCAGACGACCTTATTCAGGCCTAGGGACTGATCAACGACAAACTACTGAGTCATGAGGGAGAAATGAGTTGCTGAAGGTTGCTGGCAATCACAGGAAAAATGATAGCTATGGCTCCAGTCACAGAGGCCTGCTGATCAGTCACTGACCCCCAGTTTGCCAGCAGATTTCTGTGTTTGGTGTTTAAATAGAAGTTATAGACCACACCAAACTGTGAAAAGTGTGATGCTTCTCGAAATGGAGAAGATTCACCTTAAAATTAAAAATGGCACATCTCGAAACATCCTGGCTGCAGCAATGAGGCATAACTCTGAAAGGATGACCGCTGGGCACGTTAGCATATCTGGAGACAAACATGGAAAAAAACACAACCACTTGGAAGATTTTGGTGCCACATCACCATCACCACCACCCATACACCTTAAGGAATCATTGCCAACCAATCGGAGAATATGCTTTTTTCCTAGCAACCAGTGATTGCATTGAATGGGCGAGACAACTCTTTAGCCATGTGCGACTGACATCATGTGAGAAACTTCAATTACTTGATAATTACTGAAAAAAATGATTCCAACCCAAATAAATGACTTGCTGTCTTCAGAATACGTTCAGAGGCCTTGAATCGACAAGCCAGAGATGCTTTGACAATACAAGTGAGAGGTACCTACATAATATTAGGCAGGTAGTTTTTCTGTTGTGGATGATCTGTGTGATCAGTGAGCTCACTGTACATGTGACCTCCATGTTAACATGCAGTAAGGAGCCTGTTATGATTTATATGGCTTTTATAATCAGATTCACCACATTAAAATGGAGCAGAGAGCATGCTCAATGTTGGGAGGAGATATCATTTCTGTTGGGGTTTCATCACGCCTTCACCTCACATATGCAGGTATGCAGCCCAGAAAGGGGGGTGGGCGGGTGGGGGGATTTTGTGCTGCAGCCAGGATGTTGATTGGACTGCCATCAATAAGTAATGTTTGAACCTCCAAGCTGACATTTTCATATCATGCTTCTGCTGCTCAGTCTAAAGGGAAAAAAAGACACCTGACGAAGCGCTGAAAAATACCCTCCTACATCGAAGAGCATCATAATGCATACTTACATTTACATTCTCATTCACATCAAATATAGTTTCAGTTTTCTACATGCATTAAAATGACACCATGGCATATTTAATTCAGGTTTTAAATTGCACTTAAAGTACATAAACATATGTACAGAATTTTGATTTTTTTTTAACACATTTCAGCAGTCTGCAGAGGACACCAGAAATGTTCACAAGTTTTATTTTAGTAAGGAATACTGACTACATGACAGAACATATGATATTGTCTGGAGATGATGACATTTTGTAAGTATTAAATCACAGGGTAAAGACAGATGGTTCATGCAATACTGAAGGAATGTTCAGTTAGGGTAAGGTCCAGGCAGGCAAACAACAGCAGAGAAAAAGGCAGAGACCCGGATCTGACTCTAAAAAGGTAATGAGGCTGGTGGGAAGAAAAGAAAAGGTTGGAGTGCTAAAGCAAATGCATGAATAGAGTGCTTTGACCTACAAAGAATCGGTTTATTCTTGTTCATGTGCTAGCCCTGTTCAGAAGTGACCTTCCAATCATCTCAGAGCAAACCAGTACATTTCAGTAACAGCTGCAGACTCCAGCTCTAAGAGGAAAAAGCGCCAACCACCGTGACTGGATGTAACACAAAGCTTCTTAAAAATAGGACGCCATTCAGTGACTGACAGCGAGTAGTTGGCCTTCAAAACAATGAGATTGAGGCTCCCTGATACCAGGTCTCATGGTGAGAGGCAACCTGTCTCCAAACGATTGCGGCTCAAACTGATAGACTGAATCTGTCTTATTGGGCTTTCATCACCAAAGTTGTGTTGAAGACGGCGGCTGAACGGAAGTGGTCATTGAGCTGTTTTTTTTCTTTGAAGGAGCTGTTTAAAAAGCATAAAGGTCACGACTTCCTTGAAAACATTCACAATGGTGTTGGTCATACAGTCATTTTAAATAGATTCACCTCAGGTTTTCTGTTTTGAAATATGAATGAATTTTTACTTCTGCATGACCTGAATCCGTGTTTTTTTTTGTTTGTTTTTTTTTTACATATGAAGCATGCAATTTAGAATGCCCCTGGAGGCCACTTATTAAACCACCTTAAGTAACCACCTGCCTCTGATCCTCCTATATTGATCGTAGGGATCGATTTGTTTAGATAATTATTAATCAGCCATCTGTCTGTGCAGATCTAAATAAAAGCAACTGAATTCTCTGAAGGTCTGCTAAATGAACATCAGTTTAAGCTGAGTCCATTTGCTCACAGAAAAACTCAATAATCCTTTAAAATATCACAGGCCCGCTTCAAATCCCCACAGCAATATTACAACCACAGGGGCCTGGGAACACATTAAAACTGAGTGAAATCCCACAGCACCACTACAACCATCTGAGCCCACAAACATATTAAAGAAAAGAGCTCCAGTGAAATCATAGCGGAACAGCTCCAGAGTATACTCCCAGAGGGGCAGCAGAGAGCTTCATTCATATCTGATGGTGGATACAGTGGATTTAAATACTGTGTAACAGTGACGAAAAATGTATGTGTTTAAGTGAAACGTTTAGACACTTTTAGCAGTCTGTGGTCCTAGTTTACTTTGTGGGTTTAATCATGATTTTATTTTAGGTTTAATTTAGTTTCTTTTTTTAGAACTGGTCTATTCTCACTGATTAAAATTGTGTTTCTGTGACTAAACTTCTGCTGATTTATTCCGTTTTGTACCTCTGTATTTAAATCCTGATATTTGCTGTTGTTGCTCCTGCCCCACACATGTGACCAATAAGCCGAGTGAATGTGGATTTCTCTGCATAAAAATAAACAAGCAAAGAGAAAAAAAACCCCCTCAGTTTACAAACTCATCATCTGATTCAGGCCCGAGTCAATGAACTTAGAGGTGTGAAAACTTCCGTAGATAGCAGAGTAGACACAGAAAAACAATAACTGTCTCCAAGAAAAAAAAAAGGTTTCAGTATGCTTTGACATCTTGACTTTTTCATAAGAATCACAATCAGTCAGCAGGATGGCTGCTACCAAGGTCACACTGATTGGTCGGCTTCCTGCGGTGTCAGCTGTGTGTGGCTCATCAGCGATCGAGCAGAGGGTGTTGCATCACTGTGTGGCCCGCTGCAGTGTGTTCATCACTGCCCCCAGCGGGGCAGAATCAGGCTGAGATTGTGATAACATACAGAAAAAAAGAATCACTCAATCTGTGCAAGTCAGAGCCGGATCAAAGGGAAGCTGTGGTTTGTGCTGACTGAACCCAACAATGCACCTCCTGTGGGGAGGAAGAGAAGAAGAATGGGAGGTTGGAGGGAACTGACCTGCCGGCAGCCGTGACAGAGGATCTATTATACGGCTGCACAGAGTGCGGTTGCCATTTGAGCTACACTGCACAGTAATTTAAATTAAATGGCTTCTAAAACTTTGCAGGAACAGGGAAACAGACTGAGTGTAATTGGTCACAATGAAGACTGCAAACTCATTAATTAAGCAAATGCATGACTATTAGTGTTATACATCACATTGTGGCAGATGCTGCTCGGATTCAGGGTCTGGGTGCTGACTAGGGCTGAACGATATATCGCATTTGCGATAATATCGCGACATGATCAAGTGCAATTTTCTAACCGCAAAGGCTGCGATTATACTCTGGACATGTCCAAATTCATGGGCTGCATCCTCCTGAGGCCGCATTTGTAGACCGATTACGTCACAGCGACGCGCCGAAGGCTGTCCAAATTACTACCATATCCCAGAATTCATAGCGCGGCCCAGCCAAACTCCAGTTTCCAGCAATGGCGGCCGCTACTAAGTTTTAAAATTACTCATACTAATCTTTCTGGGTCACAAAATAAACTTTTAACATATTTTCAGGCGAGAAAGTAGTTGTGTAAACATCAAATATCTGCTCGGTTTATCAAGATATCCCATATTTGCAAAAGTGCTTCGACGTTTTCAGAGGCGTCTGCTACCCACCAGCTCGACAGCTAGCCGGGAGCTCGAGGGTTACTGATGCGGCCGAGAACGGCACAACTCCCGGCACATCATTTTCAGATCACCGCGGACTTTCGCTGCTCGGGTTAAACGTAATATATAAGTCACTTAGACAACCTAAAAATGTTATTGTTGGGCTTTTTCAGTGTTTTGTTTGTTCGTGAGTAAATCGGTTTGGCTGAGATTAAAGTTATTAGATTAGATAAAATAAAACTTTATTAATCCCCCGGGTGGGTTCCTCCTTGGTTTTCACACAGCTGACTAAACGTCAAACAGAAAACTTATTAAACAGAAGTATGAGACAGTCGAGAATTTACACCAGTGTCTGGTTATATTTTAGATAGCAAGAAGCAGACGGCCGAGTTTATTAAACTCCACCGAGACAGCGGTGACGCTAATCAGAACTAGCCTTCTGATTAGCTAATCAGAAGGCTAGTTACGGCTAGTTAGTTAAGGCTAGTGTGGTAAAGCCACTGATTTTTTTTATGTATATTTCTGCAATCTGCACATTGTACTGACTTTCA
Organism: Haplochromis burtoni; assembly: GCF_018398535.1. NCBI lineage: Eukaryota > Metazoa > Chordata > Actinopteri > Cichliformes > Cichlidae > Haplochromis > Haplochromis burtoni. The sequence continues at coordinate 38,254 of NW_024582817.1, forward strand.
TTTTAATGTTTACACCAGGGTTCCTTGTCAGCACTTTATGCTCAGATGTTTGTAAGCTAAAAATAAACTATTGTGTATGTTCAAATATACTGTTGTGATTGAAGAAGTTAAATAAAAATGTCAGTCATCAATTCATGCATCACCTCATGTCATCATAACAGAGGTCTGTCTTCCAGGAAAGAACAGTTTAAAATTAATGTAATATAGTATTGGCCATACTATATGATGTATTGCTTGTCTTTGTTTAATAATACAGAAGACAAAGACCTTAAAAAATAATCGCATATCGCATCGCAATCGCAATATTGGGGCAAAAAATCGCAATTAGATTATTTTCCATAATCGTTCAGCCCTAGTGCTGACTGTATACATATAAGAATCGCTTTTTCACATTCTCCCTGTAAGTAATGAGGCGGGCACAGAAATGCTTGACACACTATTATTAACTAAAGTTCAAACTCAGCTTTTATTTCATTTCTCCGGCAGACAAAGTGAATAATATTTCCATCAGCCTCAGCTTTTGCTTGATACGTCTCGCAGAGCTGCCAGCATGTCTGCAGGCTCACCCGCCCTCTACCCTCCACCTACCCACTCTGACTCTCTATGCATATTCACATGGAGTGCCCGCCACATTAAGTGCCATTGAAACCAACTCATGTTAAGTGGGAGTGGGTTGATGCAGGTTTAGTAGCCACAATCCTCACAAGTGCTTTGCTTCCATTTTAATCCAAATATGAATTCTGTGTGGTTTTAGGGCTGCACAAGAAATCAATAAAAAAAAGCTGATGCTGGAAATGTCGGAGCTATCTGAGCGCAGAATTTCTGGAATAATGTTTAGTGAAGTAAATACATTTTGCCAGAGAATGGACCATCTCAAAGGGAGAACCACCACCACCAACCAGTGTTTTGTGGCAGTCAAATTGCAAATCAATAGAGGGAAGTGTATAAATGCTGGAAATAGCGTTTTAAACTTCCCTCTAAATGCAGGAAGTATGCAGAGGAACCAAGCTAAAAAAGAAATCTGAGGAAAGACAGTAAGAAACTATATCAAGAAGTAAGCCCCAGTCACAAAGCAATAGTAATGTTCCCAGTTAAGTTGTTTAGCAGTTGCTAGAAGCTGCAAAGATTTGGGATTAACAAAGTGTTCTCCAGACCAGCCACTCCCAACGTCAAGAGCAGAGGCGGCGCCAGACATTTTATACACCCGGCTCTTAGCCCTAAAGGTTAGTATGCATGTGGGATTGGGGGTGAATGAGAGATTTATTAGGCTGTGCTTTCAGTTTTTTCAAAAAAGAATAGCTTCATATAGGAAAAAATATATATCACATATGCAGGATATCTTAAACTCTTTTTTTAGTTAAGCAGCAAGGCAGAACAAAATCAGGGCTGTATCAAGACACAGGGACTAAACCCAAATTCAACCAGACCCAGAACTGATCGGGAATTAAAACAGGACTTCTTTAGGACTTAACCAAGACAGAATCAAAACACTCAAAATCATCATGGACCTGCACTACAATTATTTTTTAATTCTACCAAAGTCCACTATTTAGATT
>NW_024582817.1:39834-49208 GCF_018398535.1 Haplochromis burtoni
CGTCTGTCAAAAACCTGTGAAAGCCAACACACACACACACTGACTCTTGCGTGTGCTGCTGAGCTGTCAGTCATGCAGAGGTCCAGTTAACACAACGGCCACCCACACAGTCCACATAAGTAATTCATGACAGTTACATAAACATGACTAAAGGATAGTCCACATTAGTTTCTACTACACGTTGTTTTTTTGAAACTGTGTGTTGAAGGTTTACTCTAACCTGACCAGATGAAAGAAACCTTAATTTTTGTACCCAGACAACACAGGCGTCATTTTTCATAGTGAAGTTTGAAAGCTGAATAGTAACTTTATTTAATAAGTCACAGGAGAGACTTGACTGGTCAGTGCAGCCTGTTTCACTGTGGGCCAGCTAATGTTAACCAATGATGTAGTAAAGAAATAATCATAAATATGCTTCTTGTGAGCCTGATGACAGCACTTTGACTTCTGTTTTTCTATGGCTACTGATTTCTTCCCTTGTGGCCAGTACACAGCTATCAGCCACAGTTTAAAATCACTGGCAGGTGAAATCAATAACATTGATTGACTCATTCCAGTGATACCTGTCAGGGGGTTGGGAAACATTATCAAGGAAGTGAGCAGTCAATTCTTATGTTTGCATGAGGAAGAAAAAAAGCCGAACCTAAAGATCTGAGCAATATCAGCCAAATCGCGATGGTTACACATTTGGGTCAGAGTAGGTTTGTGGAGAGTTCTCAGTATGTCAATGATCCAAACAAATAAAAAATAATTTAAAGAAGGTGCCCTGATCTGAGGGATCATGTTTGCTTTTCCATCGTGTGGCTAGCTGAGTGCTTCATTTACAGAACATCAGGATAAAATACAGAAAGAAGGTTCCTGACATTTCTTTGGATGTTACTTTAACTCATAGCAAATACCTAAACTTTGCTGAAGTCACTATAAAAGCGCTTAATGGCAGCTATATTGTGTTTTTGCATAAATTGCAAATACACATTAACTTATCTACATTTTGCTTATGTGACAATCAAGATGACAATGTAGGATCGAGTGAATACGGGTTGAGTCAGACGACCTTATTCAGGCCTAGGGACTGATCAACGACAAACTACTGAGTCATGAGGGAGAAATGAGTTGCTGAAGGTTGCTGGCAATCACAGGAAAAATGATAGCTATGGCTCCAGTCACAGAGGCCTGCTGATCAGTCACTGACCCCCAGTTTGCCAGCAGATTTCTGTGTTTGGTGTTTAAATAGAAGTTATAGACCACACCAAACTGTGAAAAGTGTGATGCTTCTCGAAATGGAGAAGATTCACCTTAAAATTAAAAATGGCACATCTCGAAACATCCTGGCTGCAGCAATGAGGCATAACTCTGAAAGGATGACCGCTGGGCACGTTAGCATATCTGGAGACAAACATGGAAAAAAACACAACCACTTGGAAGATTTTGGTGCCACATCACCATCACCACCACCCATACACCTTAAGGAATCATTGCCAACCAATCGGAGAATATGCTTTTTTCCTAGCAACCAGTGATTGCATTGAATGGGCGAGACAACTCTTTAGCCATGTGCGACTGACATCATGTGAGAAACTTCAATTACTTGATAATTACTGAAAAAAATGATTCCAACCCAAATAAATGACTTGCTGTCTTCAGAATACGTTCAGAGGCCTTGAATCGACAAGCCAGAGATGCTTTGACAATACAAGTGAGAGGTACCTACATAATATTAGGCAGGTAGTTTTTCTGTTGTGGATGATCTGTGTGATCAGTGAGCTCACTGTACATGTGACCTCCATGTTAACATGCAGTAAGGAGCCTGTTATGATTTATATGGCTTTTATAATCAGATTCACCACATTAAAATGGAGCAGAGAGCATGCTCAATGTTGGGAGGAGATATCATTTCTGTTGGGGTTTCATCACGCCTTCACCTCACATATGCAGGTATGCAGCCCAGAAAGGGGGGTGGGCGGGTGGGGGGATTTTGTGCTGCAGCCAGGATGTTGATTGGACTGCCATCAATAAGTAATGTTTGAACCTCCAAGCTGACATTTTCATATCATGCTTCTGCTGCTCAGTCTAAAGGGAAAAAAAGACACCTGACGAAGCGCTGAAAAATACCCTCCTACATCGAAGAGCATCATAATGCATACTTACATTCTCATTCACATCAAATATAGTTTCAGTTTTCTACATGCATTAAAATGACACCATGGCATATTTAATTCAGGTTTTAAATTGCACTTAAAGTACATAAACATATGTACAGAATTTTGATTTTTTTTAACACATTTCAGCAGTCTGCAGAGGACACCAGAAATGTTCACAAGTTTTATTTTAGTAAGGAATACTGACTACATGACAGAACATATGATATTGTCTGGAGATGATGACATTTTGTAAGTATTAAATCACAGGGTAAAGACAGATGGTTCATGCAATACTGAAGGAATGTTCAGTTAGGGTAAGGTCCAGGCAGGCAAACAACAGCAGAGAAAAAGGCAGAGACCCGGATCTGACTCTAAAAAGGTAATGAGGCTGGTGGGAAGAAAAGAAAAGGTTGGAGTGCTAAAGCAAATGCATGAATAGAGTGCTTTGACCTACAAAGAATCGGTTTATTCTTGTTCATGTGCTAGCCCTGTTCAGAAGCGACCTTCCAATCATCTCAGAGCAAACCAGTACATTTCAGTAACAGCTGCAGACTCCAGCTCTAAGAGGAAAAAGCGCCAACCACCGTGACTGGATGTAACACAAAGCTTCTTAAAAATAGGACGCCATTCAGTGACTGACAGCGAGTAGTTGGCCTTCAAAACAATGAGATTGAGGCTCCCTGATACCAGGTCTCATGGTGAGAGGCAACCTGTCTCCAAACGATTGCGGCTCAAACTGATAGACTGAATCTGTCTTATTGGGCTTTCATCACCAAAGTTGTGTTGAAGACGGCGGCTGAACGGAAGTGGTCATTGAGCTGTTTTTTTTCTTTGAAGGAGCTGTTTAAAAAGCATAAAGGTCACGACTTCCTTGAAAACATTCACAATGGTGTTGGTCATACAGTCATTTTAAATAGATTCACCTCAGGTTTTCTGTTTTGAAATATGAATGAATTTTTACTTCTGCATTACCTGAATCCGTGTTTTTTTTTGTTTGTTTTTTTTTACATATGAAGCATGCAATTTAGAATGCCCCTGGAGGCCACTTATTAAACCACCTTAAGTAACCACCTGCCTCTGATCCTCCTATATTGATCGTAGGGATCGATTTGTTTAGATAATTATTAATCAGCCATCTGTCTGTGCAGATCTAAATAAAAGCAACTGAATTCTCTGAAGGTCTGCTAAATGAACATCAGTTTAAGCTGAGTCCATTTGCTCACAGAAAAACTCAATAATCCTTTAAAATATCACAGGCCCGCTTCAAATCCCCACAGCAATATTACAACCACAGGGGCCTGGGAACACATTAAAACTGAGTGAAATCCCACAGCACCACTACAACCATCTGAGCCCACAAACATATTAAAGAAAAGAGCTCCAGTGAAATCATAGCGGAACAGCTCCAGAGTATACTCCCAGAGGGGCAGCAGAGAGCTTCATTCATATCTGATGGTGGATACAGTGGATTTAAATACTGTGTAACAGTGACGAAAAATGTATGTGTTTAAGTGAAACGTTTAGACACTTTTAGCAGTCTGTGGTCCTAGTTTACTTTGTGGGTTTAATCATGATTTTATTTTAGGTTTAATTTAGTTTCTTTTTTTAAAACTGGTTTATTCTCACTGATTAAAATTGTGTTTCTGTGACTAAACTTCTGCTGATTTATTCCGTTTTGTACCTCTGTATTTAAATCCTGATATTTGCTGTTGTTGCTCCTGCCCCACACATGTGACCAATAAGCCGAGTGAATGTGGATTTCTCTGCATAAAAATAAACAAGCAAAGAGAAAAAAAACCCCTCAGTTTACAAACTCATCATCTGATTCAGGCCCGAGTCAATGAACTTAGAGGTGTGAAAACTTCCGTAGATAGCAGAGTAGACACAGAAAAACAATAACTGTCTCCAAGAAAAAAAAAAGGTTTCAGTATGCTTTGACATCTTGACTTTTTCATAAGAATCACAATCAGTCAGCAGGATGGCTGCTACCAAGGTCACACTGATTGGTCGGCTTCCTGCGGTGTCAGCTGTGTGTGGCTCATCAGCGATCGAGCAGAGGGTGTTGCATCACTGTGTGGCCCGCTGCAGTGTGTTCATCACTGCCCCCAGCGGGGCAGAATCAGGCTGAGATTGTGATAACATACAGAAAAAAAGAATCACTCAATCTGTGCAAGTCAGAGCCGGATCAAAGGGAAGCTGTGGTTTGTGCTGACTGAACCCAACAATGCACCTCCTGTGGGGAGGAAGAGAAGAAGAATGGGAGGTTGGAGGGAACTGACCTGCCGGCAGCCGTGACAGAGGATCTATTATACGGCTGCACAGAGTGCGGTTGCCATTTGAGCTACACTGCACAGTAATTTAAATTAAATGGCTTCTAAAACTTTGCAGGAACAGGGAAACAGACTGAGTGTAATTGGTCACAATGAAGACTGCAAACTCATTAATTAAGCAAATGCATGACTATTAGTGTTATACATCACATTGTGGCAGATGCTGCTCGGATTCAGTGTCTGGGTGCTGACTAGGGCTGAACGATATATCGCATTTGCGATAATATCGCGACATGATCAAGTGCAATTTTCTAACCGCAAAGGCTGCGATTATACTCTGGACATGTCCAAATTCATGGGCTGCATCCTCCTGAGGCCGCATTTGTAGACCGATTACGTCACAGCGACGCGCCGAAGGCTGTCCAAATTACTACCATATCCCAGAATTCATAGCGCGGCCCAGCCAAACTCCAGTTTCCAGCAATGGCGGCCGCTACTAAGTTTTAAAATTACTCATACTAATCTTTCTGGGTCACAAAATAAACTTTTAACATATTTTCAGGCGAGAAAGTAGTTGTGTAAACATCAAATATCTGCTCGGTTTATCAAGATATCCCATATTTGCAAAAGTGCTTCGACGTTTTCAGAGGCGTCTGCTACCCACCAGCTCGACAGCTAGCCGGGAGCTCGAGGGTTACTGATGCGGCCGAGAACGGCACAACTCCCGGCACATCATTTTCAGATCACCGCGGACTTTCGCTGCTCGGGTTAAACGTAATATATAAGTCACTTAGACAACCTAAAAATGTTATTGTTGGGCTTTTTCAGTGTTTTGTTTGTTCGTGAGTAAATCGGTTTGGCTGAGATTAAAGTTATTAGATTAGATAAAATAAAACTTTATTAATCCCCCGGGTGGGTTCCTCCTTGGTTTTCACACAGCTGACTAAACGTCAAACAGAAAACTTATTAAACAGAAGTATGAGACAGTCGAGAATTTACACCAGTGTCTGGTTATATTTTAGATAGCAAGAAGCAGACGGCCGAGTTTATTAAACTCCACCGAGACAGCGGTGACGCTAATCAGAACTAGCCTTCTGATTAGCTAATCAGAAGGCTAGTTACGGCTAGTTAGTTAAGGCTAGTGTGGTAAAGCCACTGATTTTTTTTATGTATATTTCTGCAATCTGCACATTGTACTGACTTTCATTTTAATGTTTACACCAGGGTTCCTTGTCAGCACTTTATGCTCAGATGTTTGTAAGCTAAAAATAAACTATTGTGTATGTTCAAATATACTGTTGTGATTGAAGAAGTTAAATAAAAATGTCAGTCATCAATTCATGCATCACCTCATGTCATCATAACAGAGGTCTGTCTTCCAGGAAAGAACAGTTTAAAATTAATGTAATATAGTATTGGCCATACTATATGATGTATTGCTTGTCTTTGTTTAATAATACAGAAGACAAAGACCTTAAAAAATAATCGCATATCGCATCGCAATCGCAATATTGGGGCAAAAAATCGCAATTAGATTATTTTCCATAATCGTTCAGCCCTAGTGCTGACTGTATACATATAAGAATCGCTTTTTCACATTCTCCCTGTAAGTAATGAGGCGGGCACAGAAATGCTTGACACACTATTATTAACTAAAGTTCAAACTCAGCTTTTATTTCATTTCTCCGGCAGACAAAGTGAATAATATTTCCATCAGCCTCAGCTTTTGCTTGATACGTCTCGCAGAGCTGCCAGCATGTCTGCAGGCTCACCCGCCCTCTACCCTCCACCTACCCACTCTGACTCTCTATGCATATTCACATGGAGTGCCCGCCACATTAAGTGCCATTGAAACCAACTCATGTTAAGTGGGAGTGGGTTGATGCAGGTTTAGTAGCCACAATCCTCACAAGTGCTTTGCTTCCATTTTAATCCAAATATGAATTCTGTGTGGTTTTAGGGCTGCACAAGAAATCAATAAAAAAAAGCTGATGCTGGAAATGTCGGAGCTATCTGAGCGCAGAATTTCTGGAATAATGTTTAGTGAAGTAAATACATTTTACCAGAGAATGGACCATCTCAAAGGGAGAACCACCACCACCAACCAGTGTTTTGTGGCAGTCAAATTGCAAATCAATAGAGGGAAGTGTATAAATGCTGGAAATAGCGTTTTAAACTTCCCTCTAAATGCAGGAAGTATGCAGAGGAACCAAGCTAAAAAAGAAATCTGAGGAAAGACAGTAAGAAACTATATCAAGAAGTAAGCCCCAGTCACAAAGCAATAGTAATGTTCCCAGTTAAGTTGTTTAGCAGTTGCTAGAAGCTGCAAAGATTTGGGATTAACAAAGTGTTCTCCAGACCAGCCACTCCCAACGTCAAGAGCAGAGGCGGTGCCAGACATTTTATACACCCGGCTCTTAGCCCTAAAGGTTAGTATGCATGTGGGATTGGGGGTGAATGAGAGATTTATTAGGCTGTGCTTTCAGTTTTTTCAAAAAAGAATGACTTCATATAGGAAAAAATATATATCACATATGCAGGACACCTTAAACTAGTTTTTTAATTAAGCAGCAAGGCAGAACAAAGTCGGGCTGTATCAAGACACAGGGACTAAACCCCAATTCAACCAGACCCAGAACTGATCCGGAATTAAAACAGGACTACAACAGTAACCAAGACAGAACCAGAATCAGAACTAGATGATAGTAGCACTAAAAATCATCATAGACCTGCACTACACTTATTTTTTAATTCTACCAAAGTATATTTAGATTGAGAAAAGTTTATATAATTATTTAGCCTTGTTGTGCAAACAAGCCTGCATAACTTAATAAATATAGAATTTGAAAAATAACAAACCTAAAAAGAAACACTAGGTACGAGATACATGTTCTGATGAGTTTTGGCAAAAAACCATTTGACTAACATGTGTGTCTCACCTGCTCTTGTTCTCTCTCTGTTCCTCTCTCTCCCTCTTTGTGCCGACAATCAAGCTAAACACCAACATCATCAAATATACAGTTGAAACCAGATATTTACAAACTCTTCAGATAAAAACACTTTTTTAACTGTAACATCAAATCAGACTAAATGTTTATTTTTTTAGATTGATAAATATAAAAAACACATTTGTTAACTTTAAGAGTAAAGAGAGAAACTATCTGTATTTCTTAATTGCAAATGGCACCAAATTGTATTCAAAATTGAGCCACACTTATGGAGCTCCACAGTTCTTTTCCTGGTGTTTTGGTTGACATCTCTTGATTTTCCCATGTCAAAGAAACAGGCTCTGTGTTTTGCCTTATATGCATCCACAGCTGTGCCACCAATTTACTCACATGGACTCTACTAACCTATCAGAAGCTTCTTCAGCTCAGAATGGAATCATCTGGAGTTTTCTTATTAATTAACAATAAACTTAGTGTATATGTACTCCTAAATTTGATGAAAGTGATAAAAATAGAAGCTCTGTCTCTCTTTATTCTGACATTTAACTAATTCAAAAGATATTTCAATATTTATTTATCCAAAACAAAACAAGTTTACTCTAAATTGATGTTGTACAGTAAAAAATGTTCTTGTGTTTTCCCTAAAGTGTATGTAAATATCTGGTTTAAACTGTGAATATACTGCTGTGTATTGAAATTCCTCTTGTTTTGCATAGAAATATACTGAACAACATACAAAGCATAATATATAAAATAACATATTTACCTGAGTTTTTTCTTTGAAAGAAGCTCCTTATGTCCATTCTTGCATATCAGTACATTACTGAAACCGATTTAGAGTGTTTTATTTAGCTGTGGAAGGTAACAACTGAAAATATGAAATAAACACACATGTAAGCTAGGACTGAAAAAAACAGCATTGTTGTTGTTCGGCTTTTCATTTCGCCATTTTTTGATTCACTCGAAGAGCAAGTAACATAATATGGGTCAAGTGATCAATTTGATATCAATCTTTCGTGATTCACAGTCATATTTACATTATTTGTACAGTACGGATGATTTGCTTTGGTACCTGCTCAAACTTCAGTTCTCCTCCGTCTGCTTGTCTCCACTTCTCCAACAGCAAACTCGCAGGCAGCAGCTCCCCCCGCCCACTCGCTTAGTCGCTTAGTGCCTGAGCTCGGATCATACCAATATTAGGGGGGATTTACGCACAGTCGTAAATTCCCACAGTGTGCGCTATGTGCTTTGAATATTGTGTGTAGTTTTTGTTTTATACAGTTGTCAGCCAGGCATCTAACGATGAAACAAATGACACTTCAAAAGACCCCGGGCTTCTGCAAAAACAACCCGGGTTTAAGCCCAGTAAGCCACCCCGCTCCGCCACTGGTCAAGAGTCCTGCGGCCGACTTACAGTTTTTCTCAGTCGCTTTGGTGCGTTTCTCAGATCAGAATTGAAATTCTCATAACTATTAGTTCAACCTCCACAACACTCAGTCATTTGTGCACATCGTAGTAGCAATTTCTCCTCTCTCTGAACAAACTGCAAATGATTTTGGACATGAATCAGTTGCTTCCATACATTTCCCTGCTGCTTTCTGACATTTCCATTTGCTTATGTCATGTCAGTTAAAAGTAATCATACCTATGGATGCTGAATAGTCGTTCCCAATAAACTAATAGTCATACATCCATTGCTTGAGTCATCACACACAAAATTGTTGAACTAGTTATCACATGCCAAATATTGGCCATCTGTCAAGCAAATCCTATACCTTTCTGTATCATTTTTCCTGGAAATGTCTCCGAAATTGAACAATTGATCTCAGGTGAATTACAGCTGTCACTCATGAGGAGGCGTGTGAAAGTTTAGTTGTAACCAATGACAAACAACTTGTTCACTGTCAATTATGGACAGTGTTGGGACTAACACGTTATTAAGTAACGCGTTACAGTAACTACGTTATTATTGTGGTAACGAGCACGGTAACTAGTTATTATGCCAAAATCAGGAA
>NW_024582817.1:72604-74232 GCF_018398535.1 Haplochromis burtoni
CGCGTTAGTCGTTACTGGGATTTAGATAGGGTCGTTACTCGTTACTTCGTGTGGTGGCTATCGCGGAGCTTCCACAGATTCAGTAACATTAGCAAGTGGTGGAGGCAGCAGGTGGATGAAGGAAAAGGGACGCAGAAGGAAAAGAGACCCGAGGCGGCCGCCGGTCCAAGTGTGAACTGAACTTCAGGTAAGAAGTTATGACCTGCAGTCTCTCTGGGTCAGATATGAACCAAGTTTAGGTGGAGTTTATTTTCGTTATTCTGACTTTTTCCGTACTGCGTGCTAGCTAGCATGACGGAGTTTCTATACAGCTGGGTGGTGCTATGAAGTTAATGATGTTGAACTTTATTTTGTTCATAAGTTATTAGAGTTGCCAACCGTCCCGTCTGGTATTCAGAGAAAATATTACGCGTTTCTTATTGAGGTGAAAAGGAACAGTTTGTCTCTCTCTTCGAGTCCAAGTCATGTGACTCGAGTCCACACCTCTGGAAACTACTGACTGGTTCCTGTTGGCATCTCTGATCAGCAGATGATTCTTGTAAAACAAGCATGACAAGCATCTCTGTGAAGGTTTCTACAGGCTCCAGAACAGAACAGTTACTGAAGGACTCAACAGACACAACTTTGCTTTCAATGTGAAGAAACCTGTCCAAATTCTTGACTAATTCAGCTGTAAGTCAGTAAATACTGTAAAATATGAAACACATGTAAGGTTTTAAATAAACGTCTGACACGCTTCACGTGTCAATAAAATATTTTTATTTTTCAGGGGAAGAATAAAGGTTCTTATTATATATGGAGCTTGCTTTCATGTTTTTGTTCTGCTCGTTCAGAGAACAAAGGAATATTAAAGCTAAAAACTGACTACTGTAACATACATATCACTGCAAACATAATACATGCCCTCTCTCAGCTCCCTGCAGCCAGTGAGAAAAGGAGCAAATGAGGGAAAATCAGAGACGGATGTAACAGAATTAACCACTTTTTTGTTACCGACCAAAACACTAAAGCATATCAGTAATTTATGTTTTGTTACATTAAATATATTAGTGATGAGATAGAGCATGAATCATATCTTACAGCACAGATGTTTCTGTCATGTTCAGTTCACATGTGAAATCGAAGCAAAACCTCACTGAACCTAGGCTAAATGTACAAAGAAAACTCATAAAGAACACAAGGATACATCTGCATGAGTGAGAGACGGTTATCTGTTTGTGTGTGACTTCTTCACTAGTTGCTCTGCTCTTTTCTGATTGGGTGGGTAAGATGGCTCATTTGGATGGACTAAACCCAAACCCAAAGGTTCGAAGCAGGGACATTTTAAAGACAGCAGGATTGCAGTTTTAGCATTCTGTCAAACAGTGTCAAGTTAAATGGATTACCTGTTGCAGAAGTGCAAATATAAAGTGCCGAAGGACCATTTAGTGTTACATTGATGAGATTAGTTCTTGTGATTAATTCCCAAGTACCTGCTTTCAGTCCCCGAGGCAGCATTACCACACTCAGTACTCGGCTGAGATGAGGGGGGATTATTATAATAACTAACAACAAGACAAACGTGTTGGTGGACCATCATTATACAGGCAGGGCTTTTGTTTGTTCTGATATATATATATATATATATA
>NW_024582817.1:75901-86685 GCF_018398535.1 Haplochromis burtoni
GGAATATAAAAACAATATAACAGTAAATAAAACAATGTAAAACAATAAAACTATAAAAACAGCATAAGAAGAAATTAATCAAATGTAACGGGGGTTTTTCCTTCCCACTGTTGCCAAAGTGCTTGCTCATAGGGGGTCATATGATTGTTGGGTTATTCTCTGTACCTATGAAGCGCCTCGAGGCGATTTTTGTTGTGATTTGGCGCTATATAAATAAAATAGAATTGAATAGAAATGAATTGACATTTTCATTAGAGTTTACACTGTGTTAGCAACATTAGCATGTTAGCAGAAAGAACTTTGAAACAAACAAGTTTGTCTTTGAGAACCATTGATCTCTGATGGTATTTATTCTCTTCATCCTTATTTTTGAACAGCTTTTCTTCAATAGTGAAAGCTCAATTTTTCTGCCTCTGAGAGCAGTTAAGACAGTTTGTCCTAAATATAGTTCTTAATTAAAAAGTATCACACAAAAGAAGAATAGTATTCCAAAAGTATTCATGCCATATGTTGATCATACATATGTTATATCACAAACCGGCCCTAAGCCTTTGGATCACATGATATTACCATGGTTGCAGTGTGATGACAGAGAAGGTTTTGGATCCACACAAATCATTGTGTTACTATTATTCACTCATTCACGGCAGAGCCAGGAAGCAGTGGTTTCATGACACTGGGTCCCTGGTTTCAGGTCATGAGGACACACAGATCACTGAGGATGCACCAGATCGGTGTCCAGCATAAAATATTCAGGAGTCTCTTCTGTGGTAGTTTCTGGAAGCCTTAAAAACATCACAATTGCATTTACTGTGAAAAATGTACTTCCACATTAGGACACCTTTATCTTGACCCTTGAAGTTTTTGTTTTTCCTCAGGTGAATTTTTGTAAGCTGCTCTATGCCTCTGCTGGTCGACCTTGGCTTTTCTTTCTCTGATTCTTCTTCTTCTTCTTCTTCTTCTTCTTCTTCTTCTTCTTCTTCTTCTTCATCCTTTCCTACAGCGATTATCTGTACATCAGTTTAATTACAGTTCATTCATCTTTTCTGCCAGGAGTCAAGGGCAATGCACACATGCACACCAGCACTAGAATTACTCCGCCCATTTCTCCTTGTTACAGGAAAATAATTTCAGGAAATACTCCTTTAATTATGATTCATATCTGGGTCATTCATAACCTTGGCCAGCCTCAGAGAGCGTGCGTAACATTAGCATTAGAGCTGCCTTCTGTGAAAGTTATGCGGATGAGGCCTTTATGCGACATGCTGCTCTTTTCTAACTTAATTTTGTTCATTTCACTCATGTTTTTAAATGAAATTGCACTTCATATAAAATCTACTGGGGGTCTTTCAAGTGTCTGCAAGGCCAAATCATGTACCGTAATTCCCGGACTACAGAGCGCACCTGATTGAAAGCCGCATGGTCTAATCTTCGAAAGAAAATCAATTTTGTACTTGTACAGGCCGCACTGGATTTTAAGCCGTATGCGTTTCACTCGTAATATGAGATATTTACACAGAAATACTACACGTGAGGATTTTTAACATTTAATTTAATCCGTAAGGTAACATAAACATGGTAACATACAAAAATACATACTGCAAATGCTTTTTTTCCTCGAACAGCGCCTGTAACACGGCTACCTTTAAGTATACGTACATATCAGTAACACACAAATTACGTTGCTTATGTTTTTTTACAGAACAGTGCACAAACAACATTACAACGTCTCTTAACAACCAGTAAAAATATATACCGTATATATACTACTTTTCAATTTTATTGGTCTACTGTTACCAGGCAAAATGTTTTTGGCCGCATGAAAAAAAAAATGCATTAGCCGCACGTCAGTATAAGCCACAGTGTTCACAGCTTGGGAAAAAAGTAGCGGCTTATGACCTGAAAACTACGGTAGTTAGATGTGAGAATGTGACAGAAGCTGTGTCAGACTGGATTTGAACCTGCGACCCTACAGCCATGTGGACAAATACAATCTAACAGTCTGGCCAACAATGCCATTTTGAAGCCAACCAAGTGCTTCTAAAATCACCCGAGAGATGTGTGTCGGCGCGCTCTGCTGCCCCTCGTATCGCCTGCTAAGCCATCCATCAAATTACCGTGGCAACCCAGCATCCATCACCCCATCCATCATTGCAAGCAGACATACAAGAATGAGAGAGCAGAGACAGAGAGAGATCTGACAGAGGGGACAGGAGATAACAAGAGATCAGATGATGTGAGAAGGGAAAGTGAAAGATGGTGGAAAAGGAGAAGATAATTAGAGGGAAGGAAAGAATAAAGAACAAGTACTAAAAGGGAAGAAGAGAGAAAAAGAGGTTAAAAATATGAGAGGAATCAGAGTAAAAAAGAAGAGAGAAGATGGGGAGCTAGTTGGAGAGAATCGGCCGTGAAAGATATGAAATGAAATGGTGTCACAAAGGGAAGCAGAGAATAATTCAGTTTTTCTGAAGCCAAGGTGAACTTGTAAATTGTGTCGTAATTCCCGAGACTATCAGATGCGCGCACACACACACACACACACACACACACAGCTGCTGACGCATTGGATGAACGCAAATCCGAAGGTAGCAAGTTGGAGAGAAAAATGATAACAAAAAATTGCTGTTTTTTTTCTCTCCGTCTGGTTTAAAACTCGATTTTATTCATTTATTTTGCAGAGTTGGTTCACTTTAGAACGGGGACAAAAGGGCAGGAAAAAAAGGAAAAAATAGGATAAAATAAAATAAAAATAGGAGACTAAAGGAAGATGGTGAGAATAAAAGGCAGAAGGAACAAAAAGAGAAAAAGAGGAGAGGAACGAAGGTGCTGTGATTATTGAGGAAAGCCTTTAATTGGATGGCCGATGGTCAGTGTGGCTGACAATCTACACAGGAACAGGCAAAGAAGGAAAGGCAGTCAAAAAATGACTTAAAGAAAAGAGCAACACTGGTAAAGAAAAAGCTCAGTGGAAATAAGAATTCACAAGAATGCAAACCTGTAATAATCAGCAGGAAGCAGGAAAGTACCCTTACAGGTCACTTTATTAGGTACGTCATGCTAATATCAGGTTGGATGTCCTTTTGCATTCAGAGCTGCCATAATTCTTCATGGCTCAGATTCAACAAGGTGCAAGAAACATTCCTCTGTTCTAAAACGTCTGAGTACACTGAACTCAGTGTCATGTTCAAGACACCAGGATTTGGGTCGAGATACATTATCCTGCAGTGCCAGGTGTGGTCTTCTGCTCCTTTAGCCCGTCTGCTTCTGTCACAAACTGAAAGCAGGGACTCAAGCGCAGAGCAGGTTGACGTCTCAGAACACGATTTATTTACACACCAGTGCAATAATATATACAGTGACGGAAAAAGTCCAGGGTTCCAGGGGATTAGGGGAAGGCTCTCTCTCTCTCTCACGCTCGCTCACGTCCTCACATCCGACTCACACACGTCCGTACCGCGGGAAGATAAACTGGAACAGGAAAGGGAGAAATCACTCACAAATCACGAAGGTAGGGCGTAAAGGTATAAGACCAAAAGAAAGACTAACGTCAGTAGCTCAATCATCCAGTGATGAGAGGATCTGTGACCCAGCCTCAAATAGTAGATGGGTAATCAGCTGATCGCCAACAGCTGTGTGAGCCAAGGGTGGGAGCCAGCTGTGAGCTCCGCCCAGGCCGAGAGGTAGGGGAGAAAGAGAAAAAGCAAAAACACAAGTGTAGCCTTGTGAGGCCGGCTGGGCAGGCACAGGGACCATGACAGCTTCACTGTTTGATGTGCTGTGAATTAAGAGATTATAATGAATGAATGTCTTCCTATCAGCTCAAAGAAGTCATGCCATTCTCCCCTGGACTCTTGCATTTCCTTCAATTGACATTTTCCCTCTGCGAACCCTACAGATGGTTGTGTGGGAAAATCCCAGCAGATCAGCAGCTTCTAAAATGCTCAGACCAGCCAGCCCTTTTTAGTTTGTCCCAAAAAAGACAGACATGGGAATAAAACTATAACTGCAGAAGACAAGGTAGAAGCAAAGATGCAAGAGAGCAGACAATGAAGGGAGATCAACAGGGAAAGGAGGTGGAGAGAAAAGAGATGAATCAGTAGAAGAATATACAAAAATGATGGAAGTATTTGCAGAACAGTAACAAAGAACCAGCTCACCTAGGAGATATGCAGGAGGGATTCTGATTAAATGATCAGCTGGGTCATTTGAAAAAGATATCCAGACATTTGTTAAAAGCCTGGAGAAAAGTCTGAGCATGATGAAAATCAGTAGCAGTCATTATCTGGGAGCCATGAATGCACTGACACTCTGTCATAACAATTGATATGGGTACATTAACATTAACATTAACATTAAGTCTGGACTGATGATACTGGCTGCAGATGGAAAACAGGAGGAAGGGAGGCAAAAAGATTGTATTTGTCAAAGAAAACTTTGGCAATTATTTTCTTCATGTGTAACATGATGATTTATGTAACACTGTCTGCCTTCACCTCCTCTTTTTCATCTTCTCCATTTCATAATTGCTTTGGTTTAATACCCTAATCCCATCAGAATCAATTAGCCATGTCCTCTTCAAGTCTCCAAAACATGTTCCTCCATAGTCTTACTGTCTTGTGTTCACTGTCTACTGTCTAATTGTTCTGAAATAAATTCACCTTCATTCAGAGCATCTGAGTTCAGAACATCTCCTCACATCGTTTACACTCCAGTGAGACGAACAGCCTAAAGAGGCTTTTATTGACTGGACTGTGATGTGATAAACAGGATGCTAAATGTGTGACGGTGAGACTATTTCAATATTGTTTGGGGGTATGGAACTGAAATGATCGGGAGGGGATGTCGGCTTCTATGCTCCTACAACACATCGCATTGATTTTTCATTTTAGCTGTGAGACCCATGTGTTTTCAGACAAATTTTAATTTAGCAGAATAGGTGAATGAATTTATGAACAGGGAGACCTGAAGAGGTGTGTTATACATAAGACCCAGCAGGATAGTGGTGTGTACACATTATACACTTTGTGTTATTAAGCAAGTTGTATTTTTGAGGATTAATTTCATTATGAATCAAGTACGGTGCTCCTGGTCAATCCAAAATGTTAATGAACCTAAACCTAAATTTTTAAGAATGTAAAAGTGAGGTTTTGTCTTTAAGAGAATATATACATGTGCAATTATGCAACTAATTGAAAAAAAATGCACATTTTCTCCATTTCCAGTTTGCATTTTGCTCTTCAGCATTTTTAGTGTTTGCAGAAAAGTTGGTATCTTCCATGGAAATTATGAGCAACAGCAATAATATGATAATGTCCAAAGCAAAGGAAGGAGGGTATTGGTGCAGCATTCTTTGCAACTAATGTGATGCTAGCAAGTTTCCGAAATGTTCAGAAACCACTTGCTAACCAGACTGGGCAGACTTGGTAAGTGAACTATTAGTTAATTATGTAGTATGTTTTAATAAGTGACAGTATATCAATTAATATCATTTATAGGCTTATACACTGTTAATGGATGTAGCTTGCTAATGCAGCTTGCTAGCTTTAGCTGATATCTTAGGATTCTGCTGTAACTTCCACCTTCAAGATCAAAACCAAAACGCTTACGATGAGACTTCAAAATGTATGAAAGCCACTGGATGATGTCGTTTCTAGACAGTCTATGGCTAAGGCCATAGTGAGTGTTACTACTACTTTTATCGTTACTATCATCGGAAAACATGGCAGAAGATAACAGATCACTGTGCAAGAAGAAAGGAAACAGAGTGAAACACTGTATTGCAAATGAATGACAGTAAATATAAAAGAACAGGAGGATTGTAGGAAGAGAAGGGTTTAAAGTTCACCAGTATAAAAGGCTGAAGAGGAAGAAGTAAAGAGCAATACTTCTGTTGCAGACGGTGTGTATCTGAGTGTTTAAGTCCAGGAACAACACACAGACAACATTTGTCAGACTGAGACTTCCTCTGCCAAAGCTCCTTCACTCTGATTTTTATTTTCTTCTGTAAATGAGATGTGTACTGAAGCCTCAATGATTGACTGATTGTTTGATTGTGACTCATTGTAGACAGGTACTTTAAATTTTGAGCCCACACATCACAACACAAAGCAAAAAGCAAACATAATGGGTAGTATTAGTTGTATTTTCATTGCTCAGGTGACTCACCACTTATTTTGAAATGTTACCAACCACTTGAACAGAAGAAATTACAAATTTTAATGACCAAATTGTTCTGACATTTACTGAACACATTTACAATAAACCGTTAATGGAACCAAAGATTTTTCATAAACAACTAACAGGAAAACATTATGATGTTTAACCTATTAATATTTTCATGAATTTTTCCAGTCTCCTCTTTTTTTTTTAAAAAAGTTACTGTTAGACATATAAGAGTTAGGGAAATATCTGACTCCCATTGTCAATGTCTGACATTTTATTGACCCATCCTCCGACACTGGCCTCCTCTTTCTGTCATCTTTTTTGGCTCCTGTGAAGAGGAGTCAGACATCCTACAGCTGCTAGAAAGCTTTTTACTTGCTGTTTGGGGGTGCATGGACTGCAATGTCTGATGCTGTTTTTTTTCCTGTTGGGTATTTTGAACCAATAAAGGCTTTTCCTCTAAGCTTTTAGAACACTGATAATAATGAGTTACGATAGTCCAACCTCAAAAAAGAAATAATGTGAACTAGCTTTTCCCCATTGCTCTGGGATGGGATATTTCTAATGTCAGTAATATTGCACAGATGGAAGAAAATAGTTCTTGAATTTGATGTGTGTGTGTTGAAGAAAATGTCCCGTTGACAAAAAAAATCCTTGCAGTTCCTTTAATATCAGCAATATACTTTAGTCTGTGTATGAAAATGTTGAGGTCATCAGGTGTGACCATCAGGACAAGCATGAAGTTGAGTCCACTGGCAGAGCCCATAAGATGGTCATTTGAATCATTCACCAGTGCTGTTCCTGTTTTCCAAAAACCATTCCTCTGCATTCCTGTGGTCATATAGCTGATTTGTACAGGGTTTAAAACTGTTTTTTGATTCACTCACATTGATGTAAGACCACCAGATCCATGAAACTGATACTTATTGCCCAAATTTATTCTTACCACTGTGTACTGGTCAGTGAATCAGAATGAGTCTAAATTTGGAATCAGCGCACTGTCCCACTGACATTTATCTACAGAAGACCTATTTGCCTTTAGGTAAATGTTGTAGCAAATAAACAAAGCAGGAAATTTTAGGAATTCGGGAAATTGAAGCAAAAGTTACTGAGACTGAAGCCTGAAAAAGCACAACTTTCCAAAGTGTTTCCCTGGAATGAGGCTAGGGGACAAAAGCAGTGGTTGTGCTGCAATAACTGAGGCAGTGATTGTTGTGTCCCCTGTGACATGGGCTGTCGCTCTCAAACAGAAAAAAAGAAAGGGTTTGACATCCGACAAAAAGAAGAGAGCAGGTATCGAACAAAGACCACCTGGCCTGTCAGCCCCAGAAGATAAAGTCACTACAATTACTGGACAAACGTTCTTTACCTGGATGAACTAACAGTATAAGAGATAATATCCATCTGTGTTGTTTAGTCTTTTTTTTTATTGGCAAAACCCAGAAGTGAAAGTTCCATAATATGTTGAATATGTATGTTACATTTCAAAATGATAGGGAAATCTAAATAGTACATTCAACTCAAGTAAAGTAAGAAACTCAAACAATTTAAGTTTGAAAATCACAGCTAATTGGTTCATTGGTTTCCGCTAATGAATACAACCATAGCTGGACTGGCCATCGGGCATACCGGGCATTTGCCCGGTGGGCCGCTGGCGATTTTTTGTTTTTATGGGCCGATCGATTTTTTTTTTGGAAGGGTATAAATAATGAAAGGTGTTGGATTGGCCAATTGGTCATGATCGACTCTGGGCTGGACCAATTACAGCCGAGGAGGTCGGATGCACCCTCCCCCTTGTTTAGCAATCTTATAGATGAACTAAAGAAAATGGAGAACAAAAAAAGGAAAGGAGGTGCAGAAAAAATTAGGCCCAAAAAGAAACAAGCCCTTCAGGCAGACGCTGCCAAATGTGTAAAAATAACTGAATTGTTTGGCGGTAGCTATGGCATAGCTTCCACAGATTTAGCAACATCAGCAAGTGGTGGAGGCCAGCAGGTGGATAAGGGAAAGGGGAGGCAAGAGGAGGAGAGACCCGAGGCGGCCGCCGGTCATAGTGGCAGAGGAACTGAACTTCAGGTAAGAAGTTATGACCTGCTGTCTATCTGTGTCAGATATAAACCAAGTTTAGTTGTGGTTTGTTTTCGTTGTGCTGACTTTTTACAGTCGCTTAGAATAACTGGTACTGCGTACTAGCTAGCATGACGGAGTTTATATACTGCTGGGCGGGTGCTATGAAGTTACTGATAGTAAATTTTATTTTATGCTTAAGGTTAGTTTCTCAAACTCCTCAAAATCTTAACAAATTGTGCCAATCCTTACATGTTGCACCAGGCTGATTTATCATTAAAAGTGGAGAAGTCTGTGACAGAGGAGACAGAAGAGCAGCAGAGAGAGATGGAGATGGACAGATGACTTTATGTCATCCATGAGTGATGCATTTGTCATATGTTTCACATATTATAGCCCAAAAAGTTACTTATAGCAATTTCAATACGAGCAATCAGTTTTTGGCAAATACCGGAAATCAGTTTTTGGCAGACAATAACTTTTTGGCACAACACCAGCTATTGCAGTTAATAATACAAAGGCTTCTTGCCATTTTTTGTGTTTCTTCTTATCGCTGTGTAACTGAGTTCAATTGAAAGCCTGCATGCACTAGTACCTCTTGCCACAAGTTCCCAGAATCCTTTGCGGTTTTACCCCTGAATGACGTCACATTTTTGGTGGGTCGGTCTCTAGTCAAAATGCCCGGGCCGATTTTTTGTCCCAGTCCAGCCCTGAATACAACACAAAAAAGCTCAGATTTTCATACGTCTAATGCAGACATATGCACCTCTGGTGAGATCACCCAGTAGTTTGTGGTACTGTTTTAGACAGTGATAAAGTTCCCTGTTGCCATCTTAGTGTTCTGAAACCAGATGTGACCAGCTGGCTACCAGTGAGCATCACCTGGGTAATCCATCCATCCATCCATCCATCCAGGTGGGCTGGAGGCTATCACAGGGCAGGAGGCAGGCACACCCTGGACAGATCACGACAGGGCTAACACAGAGATACAGATAACCAGTCGCACCTGCAGTCAGTATAGAATAACTAATTAACATAACCCCCCATGCAAATCTTTGGATTGTAGGAGGAAACCAGAGTTCCCAGAGAGCAGACCCAAGCTGTGTCCCAAAATGTAGGCTGCATCCTTCGGAGGACCTGGCCCTCGTGGTCTACGTGGGCTGGGTCCTTCAAAGACCGAGGAGGCCGGAAGTGCAAGGCTGTGAAATGGGACGGTCTAGCCTTCAGATTTGCGTCACCGCTGTGTCGGTGGAGTTTAATAAACTCGGCCGTCTGCTCCTTGCTATCTAAAATATAACTGGACACTGGCGTAAATTCTCGACCGTCTGACACTTCTGTTTAATCAGTTTTCTGTTTAACGTTTATTCAGCTGTGTGAAAATCCCGGAGGAACCCACCCGATGGATTGATAAAGTTTTATTTAATCTTATAATCTAACAACTTTGATCTCAGCCAAACCGATTTACTCCAGAACAAATAAAACACAGATAAAAGCCAAACAATTACATTTTTAAGTTATCCGAGTGACTAATATATCATGTTTAATCTGAGTAGCGAAAGAGCAGGGATCTGAAAACTATGAAGCTGGGAGTCCGCTGCTCTCGCCGGCTCGAGTGACCATTGAACCCCCATTGAAGCGAGCGGGTGGGTAACAGACGTCTCTGAAAAAGTCGGCACACTTTTGCCAATAGAATAGAATAGAATAGAATAGAATAGAATGCCTTTATTGTCACTATACAGTTGTACAATGACATACAGAAATATGCGATGTCTTGATAAACCAAGCAGATATTTGAAGTTTACACAGCCACTTTCTCGAAAATATGTTAAAAGTTTATTTTGTGACCCAGAAAGATTAATAAGAGTAATTTTAAAACTTCGCAGCGGCTGCCATTGTTGGAAACTGAAATTGGCTGGGCTGCGCTATGAAGTCTGGGATATGGTGGGCCACGAAGGACACACCCGACCCATCCTTCAAATTCAGGGAAATGAAAGACGCATTTGTCGGCCGCATTTGAAGGCGTCGACGAATTGGGACAGCCTTCGTCGCCCGGCTGTGACGTAATCGGCCTTCAAATGCGGCCTCTGGAGGATGCAGCTGACGTTTTGGGACACAGCTACAGTCTCTAACCCTAACTCATTTGAATCTAGAATCTTCTTTCTGTGAGGTGACAGTGCTAACCATGTACCACTATGTCAGCCATGTGACTCTTCAAATCAGGCAAAATGTACAAAATGGACGTAATGTTTTAAATTGTGTGACCAGAGCAAAGTGCTTCCATAGGTTTCTGCAGAACCAGCAGTCTTTTTGCATTCAGAGTTGTCGGCCCCTGTTGACATTAAAAAGAATGCAGATTTAAGGCACATTTAAGGCTTTAAATTTTTCCCCTTTTTTCCGTATGAGCTTACCTGCGATAGCTTCTGGACACTTATAGATCATTAGGACTAAAGTGTTCTTAACAGAAACAGCAACATTTTTATAGTTACCTTATCCTCAGCGCTCCGTGTGTCTGTGGCCTAGACACAGCTGAAGCCTGATTACAGCGTCTGGGCACC
>NW_024582817.1:101885-104075 GCF_018398535.1 Haplochromis burtoni
ACGTTTGTTTTCATTCAAAGGCTTTATGGTTTTTCCTATAATACCTGGTGGGCCGGTCTCTAGTCAAAATGCCCGGGCTGATTTTTTGTTCCAGTCCAGCCCTGGCTGCTAAGATGGTTCTCCAGTTTCGTCCAAGGACTTTACAAATGCTTTTATTCATACCTCTGCACTCATCTTGAAACCAGCAGGTTTTTGACCTTCTAAACTCCGTCAGTTTATTTGAATTAGTTTGTCACAGTTAGAAGGAGGAGTCACAAAAAAAGAGGTTCTTTTTCTTTTTACTACAGCTTTTTTTTTGTTCATTTAGTTGGCAAGAAATACAAAAGTTTTTGGTTTGTTAAAATTGCTTAACCAGTCTAGATCAATGATGGAAATGTCAGCTATTTGAGTTAAATAAAATTCACATTATAATTTGAACACTGGTGCTAGCATGCCCCCACAAGTTGAGTAATACAAGCGACACACATGGGTTAAGTCAGAATCCAAGGACAGAAAAAAACCCAAAAAAGACAGAAAATAACCAACCCTAAAATTTTATTCCATAATGATTGTTCTTGTTTAAAATCTCCATTCAGAAATTGTCTGACTCATTGTCATTTGCATATTCAACCTTAAACCAAACTACATTCTTACACTCATTTGTATTTCACCCTTAATATGAACCAGTCAATTTTTCATCTTCCCCTAGCAAACCAATCAGTTCCACTGTCTGAGCCTCAGTCATGTGTATAATGAGCTGTCAGCCAATCACATTAAGCCCAGGGGCAGACGCCGCCTCGTGATTGGATACTTGCTGTGAATGGTGGTTTTCTCTATGTTTAATGTTGGACTTCTTGGTTCTTTAAATGTTTTAACTTCATTTTTTCATCATGTTTCAATATCAAAGTTTTGGACAGCTTTTAAATGAAAGTTAAAAATAGTCCCAGAGAACACAATAGAAACGTGTTATGACCGGTTGTGTGGAGGTAGGAATAGGACCCAAGATGCAAACACTCAGAGGCAGAACTTGATCTCAAATGTAAGATAACTGGATATATCAAAATAAACTTACACCAGCAGACTGCCAGAATGCACAACAAAATAAGGGTTGATCACGACACAGAGAAACACAGGGCTTAAATACACAGAGGGAGCAATCAGGGAATAGGTAACAGGAGGGAAACACAGCTGGGGCAAATCAGGCCTAACGAGACCAGGGGAAGCAAAACCAGATACATTAACATCAGACATGGACCTTCAAAATAAAACAGGAAACATAACACGGACTGAACTAAAGACACAGACTCACATGCAGGCACTACAACAGAGAAAACAGAGACATGGGACCAGGGCAGACAGACACTGACTGGACAGGGGGATATAGCAACTAAGAATTACACAGAGACATAAACCATAAGACAGAACTCTAACAAAGAAACCAAAGAATAGAAATGATAAATAATACATAAACTCAAAACCCTGGGTCAACGACCCAGGCATCCTAATAAAACGTGTACCAAATTATGCAGGTGGTGAGAGAGCTCAAAATTTCAGCTTGCTATGAGATTTTAAATTCATATTGTATTGGCAAGACCTGTGTTTTGTTTTTTTAAAGTGGTATAGTATATAAATTTTGTTTGTTTGTTTGTTTAGGGGTAGATTGTCTGCCACAACAGTACATACAACCATAATTATTTGTGGACAAAGACACATTTATTGTAGTTTTGCCTCGAACACCACCACAGTGGATTTTAAATCAAACAATCAAGATTATCAAGATGATAAGTGATTTCCACCCACTTTCATACACAATTGATCATGTTAGAGTCTCAAAATTAGTTAGATAAAGTAGCATAATGGAATATAATAACTCTTTTGAAACTTGCATTAACATCCTTCACATGGATTGGAATAAAATTATGTTTTTCCTCCCGTTCAGGTTTTGGATTTCTCTGCCTTTAGTTTTACATTCAATAACTGAAAAGTTACTCTGTTGGGTTGAGATTAGGTGACTGACTTGGAAATTTCTTAACCTTGAGAAACTCTTGGCTTGCTTTTGAAGTATTCTTTTTGTCATTGTCCATTTTCACTGTAAAGAAAACACTGACTTGGTTTCACTGGCAGCCCCTCCACCCTTATTTGTTTATTACATTATATTACTGCCCTTGTATACACCCCCACAATGTTTCTGTTTCAATGTTTCTACATACA
>NW_024582817.1:104862-121762 GCF_018398535.1 Haplochromis burtoni
CACACACACACACACACACACACACACACACACACACACACACTGAGCAGTCTGCCAGGCTGTGATTAGAGAGGAAGGTTGCAGGGGATATAAAAAAAGAAGGGAAAAGATACTAAGATGCTTTAAGCAACAAATACAACCTATAGACTGCTCTTTATGTGCTTTCCCAGTAATTCAAGATTTGCAACATTTAAAATATTCAGTTCAGTTGTTTTTCTTATTTCTTATTTCACACAGACAGAAAGAGAAACAGGTGTGTCAGGTTGATTTATTTCTTTTGGCTGGAGGGCTTCTCTCCCTCTGCTCTCCCTTTCTTCTTTTACTTTTTAGCTCCTCCGGGGATGAAAACCCTCTCTCCTCTTTCTTTATTTACTTTCCTTCCACTCCTCTTTTCCTCCTTCAGTCTCTGCCTTTCAAATTTATAAGTGAGGAGAGGAAAAAACATGAATCCAAACTTTAAATGAGCTAATTTAAAATCAAGCTGCCTGATTACACAGTCATCATGGGTTTCTCCGACTAACCTCACAGAGACCAAGTGTAATGATGCGTTCAGGTACTCAGTGATTCAGAAGTTGTGCCACATCACCAGTGGTAACATGGGACGTGAAATTAGAGAAATTTCCTACCAGACTGCATGTTATGACTGTAACAATGTGTTCTCACCACAGGGTGTCAAGTAATGGTGTTTTGTCAGATGCCTTCTGCATTTCACCATTATTCGTGAGTCTTCTGGCACTGAATCTTTGGCATACCAGCCATGGTAGGGCAAGATGGTGGGGGTATGAATCACAGGTTTGTCAGCCAGGAGAAGATTGTTCACACCTTTGTTATATTGTGTTCATGAGCTGGTTAGGTTACACACTAAAAACTATTTTCTTAGTGTAGCAACCTACGAAAAAGGGAAAATGGTGGTTTGATGTGAAAAAGGTAGACGGCATCATTGCACCACACGTTGATGTTTATAGTGAATGCCATATTTTGAATGTTTCGGCTGCTGCCATTGTTTCATTGTGTTTGGAGCTATGAGTGACAATATTTGGAAGACAGAGCAGTGTGCTAAGCTATCAGTTGACTCTGACAAACTTGATTAGGCCCCAATCACACAGGACTAGAGGCCAGTTGACACCAATCTGGAAACCATGGGTCACTAGGGAAAATATCCCACCTGCCTTTTAAACATGAAGAATATGAGTTGAAACCATGTTTAAATTTACATAAACTGGAAAATTTCACTCCTGGTGTCAAGAAGGTCTTGATGTTCAAGATTACTATTTCTCTTTTTGAAATTACATTGACTATTATATTGTAAAACACTGATCCATCCCTTTTTAACCCTTTAGGACACAATTATAGTCTGACTGGGACTCATGTTCTCACTGATCTCTACTTATTTTTTCTTCTTTTGTACGCTCCAGCAGGAAAAAAAAAGATGTCCCTGATGAATGTCACTGCTATCCTTCCTCTTACTTACAATGACACTCAGTGTGTATGAAAGCTAACTGAAATAACAATTCTCACACTTTAATCAAACACTAATCATGCTATCTGTCATAAGCAAGCAGAGCTAAGTCTCCAGCACAGTCCTATGGAGGCGCCATGCAGTGCATGTAATAACTGAGCACTTTCAAAAACATGTGGATCCATGTGCTGCTCTTGTTTGTGTTTGTGCTGTTGTATTTTGATTTGTTTTTCTCTTTAAACTATGTTGTTAAAATAAAATTTAAAAAACCTCTTCCTGAGTTAAATGCCCAGCAAAGACGTATATTTAAAATGAACTAGAGGTAGAAAAAAACAACACATTCATGCCTGTCAAATATTTCTGCATTGTTTAGAAAAACAGTGAAGAGCAGATAGTTCGCAGTGTGGAAACTCATCAATAAAAAGCCCGTCATGCACAGCAAAAATCAAATGCTACAACAAAACAGTAAACACAGCAACCTAGTTGAAAAGTTGAAATTCAGAGGTATGCCTTATCTTTGGTGAGATAAAAAAAAAAGACAATAAAAGAAAAGATAAAATTCCCTCACCGCAAGCATGACAAACAATACTACAAGTTCATACACAGTATGAAGTAATGTAACATGGAGCAACACAATATTTTTGTTTCGTAACAATTATATCTGACACAACAGCAGCTCACACGACAAAAACACACACAGTTAGAACTGCATGCTTGTGCTGTTGTAAATCATGCCTGTGACAGATTGGTGTTGCCAAGGGGAAAATATATAGCAATTTAAACATCACATTCTCACACAGTGAGTAATGTGAGTGCAGGATGACTGACAGGAAAACAAGAATAGAGGGAGAAAGCAGAGAAACGATCACAGGGCTGAGCTCAGGTCTGACAAAGTGTCTGTCTGCGCACATATGTCTCCCTGCCTGTCACCGCTTATTTATTTTATTTACTTATCTGTGTGTGAATTTGTCAGTCTGTGTGCTGAGAATTCAGATTTCCTTTAAGGTGAACTCGACATGGAGCAGAGAAGTTGGAGTTGGATAGTTTCAGACTCTCATGACTATTTTTGCTCTTAACTGAAATCCTAAAACCATATCAAACACGTGCGGTAACGTAGGACTTTAAATTAGGGTGTTGTCAGTACACTGTGTGACAAGATTAAGATTGTCATTTTTAATATTATCATTTTATAGTTTGTTTTGTATATATATTGATTTTTAAAATGTAATTATGTGATCAATCTAGCCTTCCTAGAGTTTTCTTTGTCAAGTGTCTGTTAGGTTACTTCTATCTTATTTTGTGAGTCCTTGTCTCGTCTGCCTTGCTTTTAGTGCTACGTCCTGTGTTTAATTAGTTCAGCTGTTTCCAGCTCCCCTGGTTCCCTTGTGTGTTTTGGTGTGTATGTGTTGCCCGAGTGTCTGTTACGTTGTGCTGTTTCTCTGCCTGCTGCCCATTTGTCTCTGTTGTCTAGATTTAGTTACTTTGTATCTTGGAGTATGGTTTCTCTCTGCTTTGGATTTTTGTTTTGGGCTTTTTTAAAATCACTTTTTGAACTTTGTCTTTAATGCCCTCACTCTACATATGCCAGACCTTGAAATTGAGACATAAATGAAAAGATAAAAATGATAAATACGAACTTTAAAGATCTAGTTGCTGAGCATGAATTCCCTAAACTATTTTATTGTATTTGTGTATATTGCAGAATAAATTCCCATTACCAAATACAGTACAAAACTTACAGATCAATACAAGTTATTGATGATGGGAGCTTTATTTATATTTTTTGTTAGTTTATATGGATAACAAAAACAATTAAACACAAGCTTCAAAATTCCACCACAAAAATGTTTTTCTTTAGTTAAATATAAACAATGCTGAAATATTATCAGTTTCTTATAACTTAACCTGCTCTTCTTAGCTTTTGTCTGTTTAGTGTTTACTTCAGATTTCACAGTTTTCAGATATTTTAGAGTCTAAATGCTTCTTTAGTAACAAATGCAAACATGGCCTGAGGCTCCATAAGTTTAAAAAAAGACCAAATGTTTTCAGCTGCAATGAAATAATCAGCATGACTGTACTCACGGGTCTTACAATAAGGTTTAGCTTTGATCTACCAACTATTTCTAAAAATTAAAAAAAATTGGATTTACATAATGTTTGAGAAAAAGACTTTTTTTCCTCTGCAGACCGCCAGAGTAAATCAAACACTGTTGATGTGATTTCAGTGCAGATTCAAGAAGTTCTCACAATTTGAACCATCTAAAAATTACTACAATGATATACACAGCCCCCCATTTTCAGAGGTTCAAAATTATTGGGACAATTGACTGACGAGCAGTTTCACGCCTTCATAATTGGAAATACATGAAGTTTACAAGAAGATGCAAATCACAGGTTACAATCAAGACTCAGAAGGTCAGATTGGAGCAGACAAAAATTCTGAAAATAAATCTTTGGAGAGTTGAGACTGGAATGATGGGAAGAGAAAAATATGGAGAAGGTGAGAAATAACTCATCACCTGAAACATGTCTTCTCACATGGGCGAGATAGTGTTATGCCATGAGCATGTATGGTTAGTAGTGGAGCTGGGCCACTAGTTCTTATTGATGATGTTACTGCTGATAGAAGCAGCACGATCAAATACTGCAACACTGGATAATACTTAACAAAAGCATTGTCCTTAATCCTGCAAAATAATCCCAAGAGTTTTAAAATGTAAAAGAATGAAATTTTCTCTTATTGCCAAGTCAGATGAGTGGATCTAAACCCAACAGATTAGCTTCTCTATTATGAAATACAAAACCAAAGGTGCAGAGACCCCAAAACAAGCAGCAACCGAAGATGGCTGCAGTAAAGGTCCAGCAGAGAATAAAGTTTGATAAACATGTTTCTCTTTGCTATACCAGAAAACATGAAGTCTCCAGCATTAATAGAAAGTGGCTGCTGTCTAAATATAACTGTGAAAAGCAAGTCAAATAATACTGCAGTCATGGCAAAGTCAACATCCTGATGCAAGAGCATGATGGAGTTAGTACAGCTGCTATGATCATTTTAATGAGCTTCTCCCTTTACATAATTTCCTTAGGGATTAATAAAGTGTTCTGATTCTGATTCTTTGTATGCAGAAATGCCGTCTTTGTGTTGTTGTGAGCTTCAGGGTGCCTGGCTAACCACAGAGGAGCACAGGGCCTTCAGTTAATGGGTATGGAGCCAGATAATAACTAATAAAACTGTTTGCTGTACCGGTTTTGCCTCTGTTACAATAGACAGTTAATTAGGTCTCATTTCTTATATTTTATTTTACCTTTTTTCCATTACCATAATGCAACATCTAATGGTTATACATGCACTAGGCTTTAGGTGTGCTTAAAAAAAATCAATCTCTGCAAACCCTGGGTTGACTCCTGGCAAGTTAAAGGTGAAGAAGGTTTTTCAAAGTAGCATCAAGTGTGTCTCTGCCCTCTGGCGATACAGGGGACACCATCTTAACTCTTGCCTAGGGCGTCAAATTAATTAGGGACAAATCTGACTCAAAACTTGTTTGCCGCTGTAATTTGCTGGAATACAAATGGATCTTAACAATGTATGAGGGAAATGATTTTTAGGATTCAAGGTGAAATTGCCTCCACATAGCAGCAACTGATGCATTTTGACAGTGGAAAGAAATGCTAGTTATTGTATAAGTGCAAATATATCCATCTAAACGTCCATTCATCCATCTTCTGCTGTTTATCCAGGGAGCAGAATGACTGGTAAAGCCATAAGCAGCATCGATGTCTGGGGAATACCAAGTGTCCCAAGTCATCCAAGATATCTTATCCACCACGTTGGACATGACTAAAATACCTCAGTGTGGAGGTGTTTGGGAGGCATCTTAGGGAAAAGATCAACCCACCTCAACTGGCTCCTTTAATGCAGAGAAGCAGCACCTCTACACTGAGCCCATCCTTCAGTCACTGAGCTCCTCACAATTCAAGGAGCTCACAGATCCTTACCTGCCAGACATCCTTCGGAGGAAGGTTATTTCTGACATTTATATTTTCAGCCTATTCTCATTCTCAGGAATGTCAGATAATACAGTTTTGTCAGATCTGTTGGCGTGACTCAGTTACTTACAAAGTGTCCTTTGGTGACATAGCAGATTATGGCCTTAAGCAGACGGGGCTGTCACTCCCAACTTGTCAGTTTTCCACATGCAGGGTTAATGTTGTGTAAAGCCATATTGTAACTCAAACCATGATTTTTCCTAACCCTGAAAGCGTAGCGTTTAGTGCCTTAAACTAACACAAATTGAAACAAAACTAAAAAGTGAGTCGAGGAAAAAAACAAGTCCTGGGTAGCACAACTCCTAATGCTGAGTTTGTACACCTCTAAAACAGATCTCTCACAGAGGCTGATATTTCCAGAACTCGTGTTTCAATGCATTAACACCATAAGACAAATAGCTGTGTAAAGGCCTTAAGATAAGAAAGCATTTTTGGTATTTTGGTTACTACCTACAACATGAACTGCAGATCAACCTGTGAATCTGCAGTTTAACCTTAACACTCATGCTCATCTTAATTCAATGCACAGCTCTCTTATTCCTCACTTCATAACAAGACCTCAAAGTACTCCTCCACGTCAGGCCTCACTCCCCAACCTGAGAGGCCATTTTACTCTTTGCTCACCAGCTCCTTTGATTGTGGCAACAAACTGCATCACTGCAAGCTGGCGATTAACACTTGATGGCACCAGCAGAACTTTATCATCTGTAAATAGCAAAGATACAATTTCAAGACCATCAAAGTGGACACGCTGTTCCTTTTGGTTAGAAATCAAGCTCCGAGGGTCCCAACTGCATTTAATACAGGGCTCACTAACTCGTACTCAAACAGCATCCGCCTCAAGTCAAGAGATGTGGTTATTTGTCTTAAAGTCACCCACAAAACCACAGAGACTCGTTGGACAAAGTCCCACAAACCCACCACCACCCACCTCTTTGAAAGACTAACACACACACCAAGGATGAAAACCAGAATGAGATCTTTGCACTGAATCAAATATCCACTAACAAAAATCTTCGATTTAATTTGAAACTGGAGGTAACCAAGGCATTAACTATCCAAGTTTTAAAAAGCCATCAGTCTATCTATCAAACTTTTACAAATGCCATATAATATTTAATTTGTTGTTACAGCAGTTTGTTTGATCATTAAATCCTCATTACAATCCCCTCTGAAGTTTGTTTTTGCAGATATTGCTGATCTAAAATACCACACAACACACACAGTCTTGTTTCCATCACTTCAGAGGACATTACAATGACTTACATCAATTTCTGACCTTAACATTACATAAAAGTCTTCTTTCAAAAATGTCAATAACTCCCTTATGGACC
Source organism: Haplochromis burtoni (assembly GCF_018398535.1). Lineage (NCBI taxonomy): Eukaryota > Metazoa > Chordata > Actinopteri > Cichliformes > Cichlidae > Haplochromis > Haplochromis burtoni. The sequence goes on from NW_024582817.1 coordinate 111,703, forward strand.
ACAATGTGGCTGCGTTTATGTCCCCACAACATCAGTTACACAAATTCAAGGATTCAAGGAGTTGTATTTGTCATTCGCATCACATGTTAACATGAGGTGGAACAAAATTATGTACACACGGACAGAGTAAAAAGAAACAAAAATAATGAAGAAACAGAATTTTTTTTTAAGTTTTTTAAGTATATAAATAGTTATGTTGTTTTTTTTAATGAACAGAAATGACAAGTAATAAGACAATACAATAAATAATACTATAACTAGCATGCAACAACCTGAGTATGGAGTATATATGGAGTATGGGTATAGAGTGTAGGTATAAAGGTGTAAATAAAAACTTTAGCAGCAAAGGAGCAACTTTAGCAGCACTGATAAAGTGACAGTGTCAGTAACTGTCAAGTAGTGGTTAAGGTGCTACAATATCCGTTCTTGTCCATTATGCACTGAGAAGTCTCACAGCTTCTGGAATAAAACTGTTTCTCAGTCTGGTGGTTTTGCATTTGATGCTCCTCAGCCTCCTGCCTGAGGGGAGCGGAACAAAGAGTGTGCGTGCTGGATGAGTGGGGTACTTCATGATACAGGTGGCCCTCTTCCTGCATCTGGAGGTGTATATGTCTGGTGTATATGGAGGTGTATGTGACGGTTGGGAGGCTGCCTCCGACAACTCTCTGTGCAGCCTTCACCACCCTCTGTAGAGCTTTCCTCTCTGCCACAGTGCAGTTTCTGTGCCACACGTTGATGCCAGTGCACAGAACACTCTCCACCGCACATCTGTAGAAGGAGATGAGGACTGAGCTCTCCATTCCCGCACGCTTCAACCTCCTCAGGAAATAGAGCCTCTGGTGAGCCTTCCTAATCAGGCTGGAAGTGTTGTTTTTCCAGGTAAGGTTGCTATCCAGGTTCGTACCCAGGTACTTATAGCTGGGTACTACTTAGACTGCAGATCCTCCAACGTGCAGGGGTGTGTGTGTGTGTCTTCCCCTCCTGAAGTCCACAATCATCTCCTTAGTCTTCTTCTCATTTAAGCATTGTCTTGCCTGCACCAGTCCTCCAAGTGTTCCACCTCCTTCCTGTAGCCGGTCTCATCATTGTTTGTGATGCAACCAACCACACACAACACAAATGAACACACACACAATCTTTTGTTTCCTGCGAGTGATGTGACATTTTTAAATCTGTGTTGCCGTGGTTCTGCACGGCTGTACGCTTTAATGGAAAAACAACTTCTGTTCACAAATAAGTGCAATGATGATAAAGGGTTTTATTTATAATCCAGGTCTTTATTTAAAAAGAACAAACTGCTGTGAGTTACACGACTCCAGGGAGAAAAACACCTGTATCACCACAGAAAACATGAAATGGAGAAATGTGCGACGAGGGAGGAATAAGCAGTGGACTGTTTCTGTGTTAGCTTTCTTTGTTTCTAGTATTAGCTATGCGACCACCTCTAATGCAAAGAGGAAAAGGGATTTTAAAGAGACCCACAGAGAAACAACATTAACCTGCTGGGCTCATGGGAAACAACAAGAGACTAAAAGCTGCATTAATACGTGTACTGTTAAATTAGCCTCTCAGCTTTTCAGTTATTGTGGTATATTAGACCATGTGCAAAAATCTTGAGCCACTCTTTGTATTTTGGTTTCAAAGAGGCAGTAAATATAAAACTGGCACCTAACTCAAGGCATAAAACAGTGCTGTGTCTACAGATAACACACAACTCAACAAAGAGCCAACTTTGTTACTAACAGCTTGTCATTTCTTCAGCTGAAGCTATGAAAAATGACATATCTTGGCATGGTGTACAGCATGTCCTTAGAAGTAGAGCACTAAAGAAGTAGTCACAGGACTAAAAGCACCATCTGCAGCAGTCATGTTGAAAGTCATGTTCTTAATCCAGTAAAGACCAAAAATGTAAAAGTAACATAAACGTAAAAGTAAAACTATGATGATCTGATGGAGGTATGCCACGTTACACAAAAAGGCAGCTCATACTGCATCACTAGGATCTAGTCTCTTCAGAACTGTAGCCTTTTCTATTAGTCACTGAAGCACACTGTACATATGATGCATCAGGAAAAAAAACTCCAAACCTGACTAATGTCAGCCAAAGCTCCACCACTGGTCTCAACTTAAGAGCCGAGACTGTGCAAGTACAGCTGGGAGTCATGAATCTTATTACAGTCAGTGTCTGTGAAAAGGTTTGTTGTGAGTACTTTTCGTTTCTTTGTTTTTAAATTTAAATCCCAGCTGAACATATTTTGGCATCCTCCTCACATCACTTCATCAGACACACACGACAAATGTAATCCTGTCCGGTTTGGAGCGACAGTGAAATCCTGTCTCACTGGTTTGTTGATACTCTGAGATCTTCTTCAGAAAAGTTGATCAGAAAATATTCTTACACATATTTCAGACAGATTTTTGTCTTAATGTCAGATTGTGAACATTTCAGGCAGGATGTGGTTCAGTTATTATCGTTTTGATTTAATCCCCATCTCGTTGGCTCTAATGCTTTCATCTTTTCTCAGTCTACTGTGTGCATGCAGTGCTTTGATCTTCTCCCTCTTGCTGTATGTTTAATGTATACTGACTGTACAAGACTCTGCTGTGCTGGTCCTCTTCACAGGAGGGGGAGGAGGAAGAGGAGGAGGAAGAGGAAGGCATGAAAATAGACAAAGAAGAGATAAACAAGAGAGAACAAACGGAGGAGGAGGAGTGGAACAGTGTGAATAGGTGGAAGAAGCTGATGCAAAAACAAACAAACCCCCCCCCCATCACGATAGAAAAAAAGACAGAAACAGAAATTAAGGAAGGACAAAGAAAGGAGTTGAAGTGGGTTAGGAGTTGGTGATGGAGGGAGAGGAGAAATAAAAAGCATGTAGTGGTGAAATGATGGATCACATACTGCGATGACCTCCATTACCCTCGCTCTCCTTTCTCTTTGGTGGATCAGGGGAGCGTAGGAGGTGTAAAAACATTACTTAAAGAAAGTATGGACATGATTTCATCGGGTCTTCATTAAGGCCGACTTCTGTTCCAAACTTAAATGAAAATGTCCACGAAGCGGAGAAAAGGAGCAGACAGCTAATGAAAAAGATGTCACAATCACACAAAAGGGGAAAAAATAAGGGTTTAAAAAAGAGCGGCAGTAAGAAAGCTCAGATAGCGAGGACTAATGAAGTGAAGAATGAAGAGGGAAAAGGGTGAACGAAGTGTTGTTATTGCTGATTTAATGTCTAGGATCAGCTGACTGAGTTGGCTGATATGGATCAAATATTCTGTCACAGTAAATAAAATTTTTAATCACATAGTGGTATTATCAGCACCTGGTAATTAAGGTTAGAACATGTGTTTAGATACAATGACTGACTTTTAGTCAAATGAATTAAACACCTAACAAATCAGTGCTCATCTAAAAATCTCAATTTGCAGAACAAAAAAAAAATCTAAAATAACTTCACAGTTTCCTTCATTTTCCCCAAACGATGATTCTGTTCACCTGGACGTAGCGTTTTCAGTGGGAGAAACATTTCGTCACTCATCCAAGTGACTTGTTCAGTCACAGCTGACCTCAGGTTTCTCCAATCTCATAAACAGTACATTTGCATAATGACTGAAATCAGCACCACTGAGGGAACAATAGGCTGGAAGGTCCATTCCTTGATCATTAATATGCAAATTCTCATTATCATTGATCAACAAACACTGATCAAAGCTCATTAATCAAGGACCACTGATCAATGGCCATGAGTACCATTCACAGAGAGCTGGGGAATGGCTGCAATCACAGCATTGTAAGATGGCGAAAGATGTACCCTCAGGCCCCCTCCTCGATTCAGAGATGGTCTTTCCCTTTTCACATAAATGGCCTCCTTGACTCTCTGCTCAAACCAGCGTTCCTCCCTGTCCAAGATGTCCACTGGCCTGTAGGTGTGAATAGACTGCGGCGTCCTGGCCCGACGAGGTAGCTCTTCTGTGTTCTGCCATTCTCTTCGCTAGAGGTTGTTTGGTTTCCCCAATGTAAAAATCCTGGCAATCCTCCTGGCACTTAACAGCATATACTATATTACTCTGTTTGTGTCCCGATCCTTGGGGTGGACCAAACACCCACTTTGTAGCTTTAGCCAAACTTCCTTCCTCCATAAAAACAGAAAGCCACTTAGTCCATCATGTTTTCTGCCTGCATAGCATTCTTGAAATTCTTGTAACTGTTTCAGACCAAGGTCCTCGATTGACAAGAAAACCTTCTGTGAGACACTAGGCTGGCCGTGGTTCATGAGGTAGAGAAGATCACCTACTAATCGGAGGTTGGCAGTTTGTGTGTGTGAATGCGTGAACAATGGGTGAGCATTATTACCAGAACCCCTTCCTACCAGCATATCACCCCGACTTCACTGGCTCCCAGTCAAATTCCGGATAATATACAAACTTCTTCTGCTCATCTTCAAGGCCATTCATAACCTTGTTCCTCCTTACCTTTCTGATCTGCAGTGGACGAAGCTGACAAAGTGATTATTAGTTCATAAGCACTACCTCTTCTGCCCGCTCACTTCGATCCTCTTCTTCTATCCAGCTTGCCGTGCCTTCTTTCCACCTCACCACCATGGGAAGCAGAGATCTCTACCCCCAAATATAAGAAATATTGGTTCTCTCCCCCAGTTTAAATCTCAACTCAAAACATCCTTTCAAACCTGCATATTCACTGTGAACCAACTGTTTATTAATTTTAACTTGTGCTTTTGTTTCTATTGTTCTTCATTTTGTCATCTCTATTATGTGTTTTATTCTATTGTTAAGTGTCCTTGGGTGTCTTGAAAGGTGCTTTATAAATAAAATTTATTATTATTATTAACAAGGCAGTCTGTAGAAAAGCACTATATAAGAAAAAGTCCATTTAATATTTACTGGGTACAAAAGCTAGCCTATCGTCTGGATTCCATCTCCAGAGTAAAGGCCAAGCAAGCAAATTGAGAGCTTGAAACAATTTTAAGATGTTTAGTTTTATCTTGGACTTTACTGCCTCGAGCTCTCTGTGTTTAGATCTCCCTGGAACTGGTGGTGGACCCTTTCCTGTGATCCCTAAGCGTGTCGTCGTGAGTGGAAATCGGAGCAAGAGTGGATGAAGAGGAGTGAGTGTGCATGGAAGAGGAGTGGCGGTGGTTTCCCTTTGCGAAGATAAATTGTCACCCTTTTGCTTCCCTGAACACTGTCTGCGCTTGAGTCCATCTGTTAGCCATGACGGTATGCCTTTCCCCTAAAGATATTCATTGAAATCCTTTTTTAAGGAGCTGTCACCAAGATCACCAACATACATTGACTCTTTGGGATTGACAAGATTATTAGAACATCTGCTGTCAAACCGCCCCCTGCATGAAGATTCATCCTACGTATCATGTACCTTAAAACAAAGCTGTTGCTTCCAGTACTCTGAGTCCTGCTTTTGGGTCTATATTTACTAGGTTTATAAAATAAAAAGGAAGAGACGATTGAATTAGAAGGGAATATTTAAACAAAAGACGTTTATTTTTATTTTTTTACTTGAGAAAAACATTGCATTGTTGATAAGCTGTACTTTGCCTTAGAAATGTTTCCAGGGTAAGTGGAAGCATGCCAAACTGCACAATACCCCCCATATGCTCAGTCCTAATTCTTTAAAAGCTTTCAGGGCTTAAAGGGACATTTTAATTTTGTGACATTGTCATGCTGATGCTAATGTTTAAAGGGAAGCCCCAAATGCAGAAAGATATATTCACATTTGCAGATAATCAAAGAAAAAAAAATGTTCTAGTAAAAGAAGAGAATGGGGGATTTTTATCTGAGAGCACATTGGGAGGTTTTTCTTTTTCAAAATCGCAAAGCTATGACATCATAGCAAAGTCACTGGTCACTTGCAATTTTGAACCTGGAGAAACATTATTATGTTGATCCAGGAACAACACCAACACAAGACTATAAGAGAGACCATGGGATATGGTGTCAGAGATACAAGGTTGATCTGACAGTGTGAGAAAAGAAAGCAATACACACCTTTGTTCTTTTTTGCCTGCATTAGGATCTCACTACCCTTCTTCACAAAAAAGTGAAAGTAAAAACAGGAAAAACCCTTGAGCAACTAACCTTCAAAATAAAACAGGAAGTAAACTGAAAGGCAGAAATATACAGTGCAAAAACACAGAGGGCACACGTGAGACAGAGGAAAGGGAACGACCTTCAAAAACACAAAGAAATGGAAAAACTAAGAATTTCTGATTAAAAGCAGAGCACATCCTGTATTCTTCTCTTGTTGTGGTTTTCTTTGTCAGTTGTGTTGCACACCCTAGGGATGCTGCAAAACACTGCATAGTGAAGAAGTGAAAGTAGAAGTGACATCTACTTTCACACAAAAACGTTTCCATGTAAGACTTCATAACAATTATTTTGTTTTGAGATGTATTTCTACAATTTCCAATCTCTTTTTTTCAAGTGCACAAACAGAAAACAGTTTAACCAAACACATATTTACAGAGTAGGAACAGCAAAATAGAATTAATAGAAAGTCTGTCAGGGACAGGAAGGGTTGGCATGAACCAATTAACACACCTGAGGTGCTTGAATCACATGTAGACCTGAGAAACCTCCACTCTACTTCACACATAAAGTTTAGACTTCTATTTTTGTGCCTAATGAATGTACACACTTTGAGATGGAGAACTAAAAAGTGAGCTTAGATTTTTTTTTTATATAAGTGAGAACGCCCTTTGAAAACTCATGGCCACACAGTGCCCTAGAAAAATTACCATTAAATAACAGAAAACCCCCAAATCTGCCCATCCATCCTCAGGAAAACTAAAAACAAATTAAACTGAGCCTTTTTTTAACCGCTCAGTAAACATCATGCCATGTTCTAATGGTTGTCCCGTGTAATAAATATGATCAAAGTTTCAATTACAGAGTATAGTTTTTTTTTTTTTATCTGGGTTCAGTGTGACACTACTGATCTGCTGCTCATACCTTCTGTTTGTCAGCGGTAACATATTAGAAGAAAGCAATCTTAAAGTGAGGGAGGATTCAAAGAGGGAGGGGCTAAAATGTCTTTTTTAGACAGAGAATGAGCTAAGGGTCTGTAAAAAGACAGAGTATAGGATAAATAAGGATTATTTTGGGCTGTTATTCATGTAAAGCCATTGTGGTGGACAGTGTTGGAAAGGTTACTTTTAAAATGTATTCCATTACAGATTACAGAATACATGCCCCAAAATGTATTCTGTAACGTATTCCGTTACGTTACTCAATGACAGTAATGTATTCTGAATACTTTGGATTACTTAATATATTATCATGCTGTTTACAACTACGTGAATGTACTATTGCTGTGTGATTTATTACTGTTACTGAAGGTCCGCGACTCCGAACTGTAGTAAAGGGACCTCTGACTAATACGGCGGGGTCCCTGTCGGCTCGTAGCCGAAAACTAGCTTTACTTTGTTGTGTGGGTCAACTTTTCTTGCGAGAGACAGAGAGAGGCGTTGAAAGGCTGCTCCAACGGAACTTATTGTTTTCGGAGGAAAACACGAACACGGTGTACAGTCGAGTCTTAATAGCTTACTTACAACTGGGCTCGTCAGGCTCTCTTCTTGGCTGCAGTGGTTATTATTATATTTACATGCTTCCAGCTCCCGTTTTTCCTCGATGACAACTCGTACCTTTCCACTCCCCTTTTTCTCCCTCCTCGCTCACAGACACATAACGTGTATGGCAGTCCATTCTCCCTGCAGCACGGACTACACTGCCCATGATGCTACATTCTTTAGAGCTATGCTTGTAGCATTCTGCCTGTTAGCTTAGCACAACAACAACAACAACAAAAAGGCGCTCTCTCACCCAGGAAACACAGAGAGAGAGCGTCGCCCTGTAACCATGGCAACCGTAACGCTGCCGCCTGGAACAACAGAACGTAGCTGTCAAACAAAACCCAAACAGTCCTGACCCGCCACAATATGAAACAGGGAAGTACCGCAGTGTAATCCATTTATTTCAACAAAGTAACTGTATTCTGAATACCACCTTTTTAAACGGTAACTGTAACGGAATACAGTTACTCATATTTTGTATTTTAAATACGTAACGGCGGTACATGTATTCCGTTACTCCCCAACACTGGTGGTGGAGGTGCTGGAGGTGTATATTGTCATGTCTGTGTGTAGGCAGGCAGGAAGAGAGGACCCAAAATGCAGGACTCACTGAGGCGGAAGTAACTCAAAACACACAGCTTTATTGCTGGTAAGAAGCAGAACAGAAAAACACTAACTAAACTGGAAGAACAGAATAACTAGGCAGGAAGGCTGGCTGGCAAACGGAACACACAGAGGAAGCGAGGGTGAACAGACGTTAACGACGCGACACCGAGTAGGGGAAGACACAGACACTAAATACAAGAGGTGAACGGAGCGAAGAGGAAACAGCTGGGAGACACGGCTGACGCTGATTACACTGACGAGACAGGGAGAGCACAAAGCTGAACGCACTGACATAGGACACAGACCTACAAAATAAAACAGGAAGCACATGACAGACAGAGACACAGACTCGTAAACAGGCATAATGACGTCATGGGCAAACAGAGGGACATACGGGCAGAGAAGACTAAGCACAGGCAACCTGAACCAAACATGAGGGCGAGATAACAAAACCTAAACCAGAAATAATCATCATCGTCATCATCATCATCAGCATCATCATCATCATCATCGGATAACTAAAGAATCAGAATATAATTAAAATCAAAACAGTATCACCAGAGAACAAGAACTAATCCATAATGCAAAAATAAACCAAAACATAAGAAACTCAAAATACTGGGTCGAACCGACCCAGGACCGTGACATATATAACATAAACACACTTGTATATAAGTGATTCACCAGAATCTGATCAACGTCTGCAAAAACAATCAGTAGGATTTAAATTAGCTGTTTTTGGTTGTTGGTGGGAATTTGTTTCTGCAACTTTCTGTGGTTTTCTAAAAAAAAAAATATCCATGAGTCCCCAAAGTGAGAAAGCATTGACAGCAGCAGGAACTTGATGAATTATTCACAACTACAGACACACAGAGAGGACTGGACACACAGTCTATGCTCCACTACAATGGTAGGACTCATTTCTATCCTCAGACAGGTGATCTGTTACAGAGTTGGGGCTTCACAGTAGAATCAGCTGTTACACAGCAGCTGTACTCTGAGTCCCAACTCCATCTGTCAGGACATCTTTAAAAAGTCTAATCTGTTTGTGGAGTTCAAAGTACTTTCCTGTCGAGGTTATAATTATTTTTCCAGTTTGGGAAGTTGTGTTTTGAGTGTCGGCAGTAGTTCAGTTCAGTTTAGAAATAATACAATAAATGATGAAGTGAGTTTGGCAGATACACAGACACTACATTTAGGTGATAACTTATTCATAAACCTCAGGCCTGATAGCCTCTTTCCACAAATTCACAGTGGAACATTTTGGGCTGTTAAAAGGGTCTGTTTACCTGAACTTCTAAAACTTCTGCTACTTTCTAACCCTTGGCTCAAACTCACTCTGACAGTAAAGAACTGGTGACTCCAAAATAAAGAAAAGGAATAAAAAAAGAAATTTTTTTATTTCTTTGTTTTTCTATTTGTCAGTTAAATGTTTCATTTTTAATGTAATATGAGACGAAGATAGCCAAAGTATACAACACAGTTTGCATAAAATATATCAAATTAGTCTTCCTCAGCTCAACTGCAGCCACTCACAGCAGACGACCGTCCCTCCCTACGTGTGGTTTTACTCGAGGTTTCTTCCTGTTAAAAGAGAGTTTTTGCTTCCCACTTTAGCCAATGCTTGTTCATAGAGTGACATGATTGTTGGGAATCTCTCTGTATTAGGGTCATTACCTTAAAATATACTGCAAGGAAATTGCTAGTGATGGTTTTTAATTGCATTAGTGAACTTCTTGGCTAATGCATCTGCAGGAAGCTCCTGAGGATGTTTTACCAGTCAGTGGTTGCTGGAGTACTTTTCTATGCTGTGGTGTGCTGGGGGAGCAGCACAGCAAAGAAGGACT
>NW_024582817.1:123340-124641 GCF_018398535.1 Haplochromis burtoni
GTGTGTGTGTGTGTGTGTGTGTGTGTTCAGATGGCCTGTACTTGGATATTGGTGGTGTTTGCATGTTTTTAATCACTGTTTTTGACTTTGCTGGCAGTAGTGCAGGAGAAGATGTTCTAGCTTTGAGGCTCAGAGGTTGACGGTTTTTATTCTGCCTTCAGTTTTTTCTTTTTTGTATCTTAACTCCTCCTGGCAAAGTCCTGCTTGAATCATCCCAGTGCGTTCAGTGCCAGTGCCATGATAACAGAGAGTCTCGTTTAATCCTAGTAAAGTCTTGTTTAATCCTAGTGGAGTGCCATTCAATCTCATTATTGTTTGTGCGTCTAACAAGTTTACTTGCTTTCCAAAATAAACTTCAGGCTCTTGTGTGCCACAGCAGAAACAATGCTCAGCTTTTTAAAATAATGTTAATAAAATGTTGGTCATCACAGTGACAAATACAAATAGATAAATAATACAAAAATAACCCAAAGACTAATAACGAAAAACATCAATTTGTCCTGGTTTAAAATTAATCCCTGTTAATTAATAAGTAGTGCTAATATAATAACTATAACAATGTTATAATAAATGCAATATTATTACTGTTATCATAAGGAGCAGTGCTAGTGTTTACATTTGGCTGAAATATATACACTTTAAATCAATATAAAAATATTAATTGGAAATGTAAATTCTTTTGGCTTCACTGGTCCTTCACAGACATTATGTTCAGATTAAAATCTTTCCAGTTCAGGGGGTATTTAAAAATATTATGTCTGCTATTATTCTAGATATTCATTGTTGTAAGATCAAAACCAGAATTGTTTTTGTCCATTTTTCACTTCTTTCTGAGACCTGTGACTCTCAGCCCAAAGCCCACTACTTCCTACTTGCAAATTAATAAAAATAGCTGAGAGTTATGTAGCTTCATTAAATCTGCTGTAATAGTTTGATAAGTCACCTCAGGTCACCAGAGTCTTTAGAAAATGTTACCCAGGAAACAGGAGAAGCATTGGTACCATTTTTGGAAGTGTGATAATAATCCATAATTGTTTCCAGCTAGTAGCAGTTAGTAAAACAAAGATGACATAGTAACATTTAATGGAAGGTCTCTGATTGGTGGAAAAGCTTTTCTGCTGCTCAAAGCTTTCTGGGAAAAACTATAAATTCCTGAAACACCAGTTATATTATCTCTCTCTCTCTCTCTCTCTCTCTCTCTATCTCTCAACCAGTCTCAATATGTTCAATTTATATCCTACAATGAGATGCTGCCAAAAAAAAGGGTCTCTCTCTCTCTCTCTCTCTCTCTCTCTCTCTCT
>NW_024582817.1:124661-134440 GCF_018398535.1 Haplochromis burtoni
CACACACACACACACACACACACACACACACACACACACACACACAGTCACGCTACATATATTTACTGGAGAGGAGAGGTGACAGAGAGGGAATCTGTCTCATTGGTAGAGTAACAATAATTAATACATTTATCAGTTTGTTACTTTCATATTCTTACTAAATGTAGCTTTTAACACTTAAACAGCATAGCTCATTGCCCTGGGAACCATGATACAGTAGCTTGTGTAACATCTGCTCATATCTTGGTGAATTCAGTTTGTTAGATCCACAAAAAGCAGCGGCACAGGTCAGCTGATCACAGCCTAAATACACTGAAAAATCTACTTCAGCAGAAAACAAATTATTTAGACTCATTTCTAAGTGACTGTGCTACACCTGAACTTTGTGTCCCCCCTCTAGTCCAATCCCTCTCTAAGCCCTGAGTGTTAGAGACCTTTTTAGCAAGTGGCAACCGTAAAAGCTGAGAGGAAAATGTCACAGGAGTGAATGTGAGAGGAACCAAACACAAATCTGATTCAGTGAGTTAATGTAATCAGAATCATTACTTTAATTCATGTTTAGATGAACTCTAGCAATGCAACCATCCCAGCCTACTACAACCTTTATAACAGCACTGCAAACTAACCAGTCTAACCTACATGAACTTCTTGGTATTTTGATGTATCCGCTAAATAACAATAATTTAGCATTTCAGTTTGTTTCACGTGACATTTCACAAAAAACTGAATCCAGCAACATGTTGCTGCAGATAGTTTTGGCCCACTTTACCACTGTAAAACACAGACATACCCACAGAGTGGTGAATGATGGGTCTATGTACATCCATGATTGCAGTTCTAAGATTCCTTAATAAGTTTAATAAACTTGGACCAGGACCAGTGTTTTGATCAAGTAAGAAGAAAAAGTGTGTTTGAAAGCTGCAGCTGTTTTCACTCTCTGTGTATTATTTGGGTAATACGACTTTGTAATTTTGCCTGTGGTGACCCTTCACAGTGGTTCAAACATCCAGGTCACACTGTCGTTGTGACCTGGATGCCTATATGTTGATGATGTTTGTGGACACCGTGGAATAAGACTTCTAGTCAGCCTCAGAGCGGTGCTGGAAAACAGTCAGATGACACAGGAGGTGGAAGAGGTAATCTACACACACTGTTTACAGTGTACCTTGACTGAGGATATAGTCAGATGGTGGAAAAACACTTTGAGCATCTTTTCAATTCTACAGTTACGACTGAGTCTTGAAAGCACTTGTGAGGAGGGGGACGACATGCCCATCACTGTGGGGGAAAGTCACTGATATAGTTGTCTGTGAAGGTTCTCAGTCATCCAGGTCACTGTAGTCTAATAAGCTTGCAAAGAAAAGCATCTGGACTTCTTTAAGTTTCTTGAAGATGTTTCACCTCTCATCATCTACCTAATTCACTAATATAGTTAAACAACTGCACACTGGCAGGACCCCTGAGATGGGTAAGATTTGCTTGTTAAGTCATGGATGGCTCTTAATTTTTTTTTTTTTAATTTTAATGAACGTAAAACTGAAGCAATTTTATTTGGTCCCAGTCATTCCCCTGGAACCCCAGTTGACCTTGCTGCTCTGATCCAGGGCTAGATAAGCAGCAGAAAACGGATGGATGGGTAGATGGCTCAATGAAAGATGAAAAAAAAAACAATATTTTAAATAAAATTGAATGCAGATGATGTAATGCCATGTAGTTGTTGTAATAATAATAATAATAATAATACTAATAATAATAATAATAATAATACAGAGGAGACTAATAATAATAATTATAATTATAATTCTTATTATATTGTTTTAGTGCTTCAAATAAAATAGAAAATACTTTTCTCATCTTTGGTCCTTCACAGTCACTGCATTCATAATGATAATTGAATCATTTTCCAGTTTAAGGAGTATTTAAAAGTATCCCATGCTGCTCCTATACCAAATATTTATTTCAAAAAATACATTTCACTAAAAAGGATCCTAGAATTGTTTTGATTCATGTTTTGATACTTTCTGAGACCTGTGGCTCAGAAAACCCAATGGTTCCTACTTGGAAAATATTAAAAACAGATGACAAATATATAGCTTCATTATTATATCTGCCTTAGTAGTTTCTTAAATCATGCAGGTTACTATAGTTTCTAGAAAATATTTTGCAGTGTAAAAATAGTTTTCGCTAGTAGCAGCTGCTTAAATTGAAGCACAAAATAAAGACTATGTGGTAACAGTTAGTGAAAAGTCTTGTGAAAGTGCTAATTGGTGGAAAGCCTTTTCTACTGCTCGAAGACTTCTAGGAAAAACTGTAAGTTCCTGCAAACACAAGTTATATTCTCTCTCTCACACACAGTCACACTAAATATATTTACAGAAGAGGAGAGGTGACAGAGAGGGAATCTGTCTCATTGGCAGAGTAACAATAATTAATACATTTATCATTTCATTGCTTTGATATTCTTACTAAATGTAGCTTTTAACACTTAAACAGCATAGCTCATTGCCCTGGGAAATGAACCATGATACAGTAGCTTGTGTAACATCTGCTCATATCTTGGTGAATTCAGTTTGTTAGATCCACAAAAGCAGCGGCACAGGTCAGCTGATCACAGCCTAAATAAACTGAAATAATAAATAATAAATGTAGCTTTTAACACTAAAAAAACAGTGTAGCTCCATGGTGTGAGAAATCAGCTTTGGAGCTGCTTATATTGATGGATTCAGTTGGTTAGACCCACAGGTCAGCTGATCACAGCCTGTACAAGAGGAAAAATCTACTGGAGCTTTGCAGCTACTGTGTGTGTTTTTAAGCGTTTCAAACCTTTTCGTTTATTTTAGTCTCCTTTTGCTTCACTTCCTTTGCACCTTACCTCTGCTGTTTTTGTGCTTCTTTGCTGTGTTGTCTATTGGCAGGTTTCTCGCTGTTTTTGGTCATTTTTTTGGTCTTTTGCCGTCATTCTGTGTCTGCTTTAATGTCGCCCTTTGTTCTGCTTTGGTTTGCCCCACTTTGTGCTTGATTTGCATCTCTCTGTAGTTGCTTTGAGTCTCCATGGTGTTTCTCTGCCTTTCTGTTGACATTTGCTTTACAGCAAACCTAAATCACACTATGGACATGCAGGAGGACTGGTGTAAAACAGCAACCCAGGAGGTCCGTTAGATCAACAACAAGGTGCAACAGCTGCATCTCATTGCTGGTTGAACCTCAGAACTGTTTTTATATTAATTTAAGTGATTGTTTCAAAGCAAATATGGCAGCAAATTAGAAAGAAGAGGGGCGAGCATGGCTGTGTGGCTGCTTTGCCTTTTTTCCTGTCCTTTGGTTTCTCTCTGCAGTAATTTTGTGTTGATGTGCATTATTCGTTTGCCCCTGTCTGATTTCTCTTATTCAGTTTAATAATTTTCTTTTCAGGTGGCAATTTTATGTTTTTTTAAAAATCTTTTTTTTGTTTAATTCCCTTCCAGCACAAAATGTTAATTGTCACTTCTGACGGAGGTTCTGGATGAGACCCCCTTTGGCGCCTGAGCCGGTCCCCTGCAGGCCTGTTCGGTTATCCTGTTATCCCATTAAAGGGGCGCTCCATGGGGAGTTTTTCTTCATGAAAGTGGATGGTCTAAAGCACAGAGCATCTTATGTTCCACCTTTTACCCTTGAGGCACAATTGTGCTTGATAAATTTGAGTGTTAGGTAACGCTGTAGCTCTAACAGCCCCACAGGCTGTTGAGTTTTAGTGGAGCTCAACACACACAGTGTAGTTCAACAGCGGGAGGTGACGAACTTCAACTTCTCGTTTCTATTTCCAAATTTATCTGGAGGAGGAAAACCGTGAGAACAGTGTGTCCGCCGGTCTGTTTATCATTTTGTGCTTTTCTTCTTTCAGATCTCTTCTTCCAGAGAACCGACCGGAGCTGTGCTGCTCCCAGTGTGTGTGCGCTGATAACAGTGCTCGTCTGATAATCAGCCACAATTACATCTCAGCAGAGGGAGACAGAGAGGAAGTGGGTGGTGGGAGGAGAGAACTATTGATATGGTAATATGTGTGACACGCGCAGGCACGCACGCTGAGGCCTATTGTACGGTGACAGCAGGAGAATAGCAGGTTTCATTTTCTCTCACCAACCTTTTATTACAATGAGATACTGAAACCACTCATTAGAGGCAGAGACAGCAGAGAGGTGTTGCTTTCAAGTGAATTCGTGCAGAATGAAATGCAGTGAAAGTGACAGAGCCCGACTGTTTAGAATTATTATTTGACACTTTTAGTGCCTTTTCGCACTAAATCGCGCTTGCAAAGAGCGCACTTGGAGACGCCGAGATTGATTTCATGTATGTTTAATGGTCCCGTCTCACAGGGACTCTTCAGCAGCACGGCGTAAGTCTTTTAAACAAATCCATCTACAAATCTAAACAGAGCTGTTCTGGACTATCTAAAATAAGTAAAATACATGAACTCTCCTCCTTTTCCCCAGTCATAGTAAACTATAATATTTAGTACCTAAAACAGGATAGCAGCTGTGTTTTGGCATTTTGGCTGCTATGCTGCACACATACTCTTAGCCACAAGGCCAAGAAATACTTAGAGATGGTACTCTTAGCATCAGTGATTTGATGCTCACACTGTGACATTACTGGCTGCTGACAGCTATTGATGCTGTTTATGGAGCAACAAAGGAGACAAAAGGAGGCAGGAGGGTGAGTCAAGGTTCGGAGTCAGGAGACGCCAGTTAAGCCCTCGTTATTTCCGGTTCCTGGACATGATCCTTCATCTGATCGGTCTCATGAACCTTTGAATGTGGACTTTAAAAATAAAAATCTAAAGAAAAAAGGGTGAAAAACAGTTTAGAGGGAGGAGTTAATGGTGGAGTGAAGGGAGTCATTTTGCTGCTTACAGCAGAAACCACAGTTTGAGGCTTGCATGTGACATATTTTCATACATTAAATTTAAAAATGCTATGAATTATAATAAAAAATTATATTGCTTCACTTAAAAAGATGGTTTATGGTTATCTGAAAAGCCTGGACAGTAAAATATACTTCCATAGAAGATATGCTTACTTATCTCAGACTTCTGAGATAAGTACGTGTTTGTAATGGTTTCTATTTTATTTAAAGATAAAGTCAAAGTGTCCAAAACAAGTCAGGAGAGGGTTAATCATAAAGCAAATGAGACAAGAAGCAAAAGACTGAACAATAAAAGGCTTTTAAAGTATTCTTAGTGAAGCCAATGAGATTTTCAGAAAAGTAGAATGATGAATTTTATGATGGGTTATGTACTTTTTGCATTGATGGCATCATCATCTGCAGGATATAGAGGCATGGAAACTGAGTGAACCTGAAAGCGAGTCATTTATTTCATTGTTTGCAGTAAATTCAAAAAGAAAGAAAAAAGCAGAAACTATAAACTTCTGAAAAATAAAGCTAACCAAAATATGCTCTGATAAGAGGAGACAACAACTACATATAGAGAGAAGGGTAATCAGGGAAGTGGCGACAGCTGGGAGAACGAAACACAGCTGAGCTAAATCACAGAGGACAAGGAAGCAAAACTAAAAGCAAACACAGGAACTGCAAATGAAACAGGAAGTGTGATAGCGTAACGATTTGACACAAGGGGGCAGTACAGCGAGAAGAATGAATCTCTAAAACAACTACAGACCAAGAACATAAATAAATACACTAATAGGAAAAAAAAAACATAAATAATATTTACATGCAACCCATTTAGTGTGCACATATAGTCCAGCTCCTCAACGACATTACATCCATACATACTGTTGCAAGAAGGTTTGCTTTCTCTCCCAGAACAGCCTCAAGAGTCTGAAGGAGACACGAGGAGATGGGTTCTTACTCAGAGAGAGCTGGAAAGATTCATCAGCTCAGCAGCAGGAGCACAACGGATCTGACTCTGAGAAGGAAGCTCCACAGTGGCCGAAACGTGCATGTTTCTAACCGAACTGTCTTCATGAGGGCCAAAGTCCTTTACTGGGACCTGTGCTCACAGCCCAGCTCTGTGCAGAAGTGGCATTTTCTTCACAAATGACACTAAGGTCACTGAGCATGTGTGACAGGAAAGTATCCATGGCAACAATTATGTTTCCTACAATGTCATCCAGCCTGATGTGTTTATCAGCGGGTAGGTGATAGCCTGGCTTTCTCTCAATGGCACCCTGAGGGCTTTTATGTAGGATCATATCAGATAGACTGTCAGACCTCGTTGCTGTTGCAGTGCATCCTGGGCATGACCTCTTAGCAATTGGAGTTTGTGGTTACTGGAGTTACTGGATGACATAAGCATCGATATTATTAATGGGCTCTTAACACCACAGACTGGGCTCACTGGTTCCTTGATCCAGGTCCAGGAGGACATGATGGACATACACCATCCATCAGGAGCATGCCCAGATAGTGGGGGTGCATACAGCCTCCTGAGCCACTTATTGGATTAGCCTGTGATTTCTATTTGTGAGATTTTACATCCATCCCTCAGAGTGTTGATGATTTTGGTTTCTACTCATTGATGTTAATGATGCCATTTTGCTCTTAACAAACTAAACAATGTATTTCAGGTGTCACACAGAGTTTTTTAACGTAAATGTTTCATTCATCAAGATCCAGTGTGCGATTTAAGCTTTCTATCGGCATTTCTATCAGTTTTCACACACGCTGCAGATTTTTAAATTTTGCTTAAACCCTGAAAAAGTGAATCTGCAGAGGTGAAAATAAAAGTCTGCAAAGAAATGAGCGCCAGTACCGACATTCATCTGAACCACAATCACATAGTAAGAAACCTGCGCATCAGTCAGCCGTGCTGGCATTCATAGACTTCCATACTGACTCCCACAGTGAAGTTAGTTTCATATAGCTATTTCCTTTAAACTGTAGTCACTATTCAGCAAATAGCACACTGTGGTGATGTGAAATTAATAGTAGCACAGTGTGTTCGGGGCCCAAAGCTGCAGATAGAAGCTCAATCATCCATCAACCCTGACTGCTGATATAATTACTACACACAGATGCACATACACTTGCAGAGACTCTGTCGTTTCCCCATGTTTTCTCCACCTGACTCAAGGAAACAACCAATTTCCTCTGAACATTTCCATTTACCTTGAAGCTCTCTATTTTTTCATTCTCTCTTTGTCAGCCTGTTTCTCTACTTTCTGACTGGCTGCGATGTGTGTGTGTTCACTATTGATTAGTAATTCATTAACATCTGGTCAGTGAGGTATTTGTTTTCCTTTTTTCTTTTTTTAAAGTCCAAACAACTCTTAGACTTTATCCAGTCACCTCTCTGCATTGAATCATACTTATACATTAATACATTAACCCTTTAAGACCTACCATAGAACCAAGTCCACCAGAGCTTATATTATATTTTTACATGCTGTAGTGCCATTTTTGGGAGCATTTCAAATTGCTATACATCAATACAACCATTATAGCCCAGATTGTAATAATATGTATGCATTAAGTCTATAGTAACTACATAAATTGCAAAAAAAAGTGCAATAGACTACAATAAAATTGAGAATCTTTTTTTTGTCAAGTTTTTTTTTTTTTTACATATATTTCTAGGTTTGAGGTTTATCCCTCAAAACTGTAAATACAAAAAAGTTGCACAAAAAAGTTTCCAACAACAGGAAATATATTTTGAGTATCTTCATAGTTTTATTTTTAAGATACACCAATTTTTATATACTGCAGGAAAAATGAAAATAAATATTATAATGCAAATTTGCAAAAAAAAAAAAAAGCATGTGCATAAAAATAAACTATTTCCAGCAGTGCAAGTTGAGTTTTAAGCATCCCAGAAACTATTCAGAAAGTCATAAAGTCAAACATGACTTTTAAAAACACCAGTATAGGCTTATAAGGCCCCGAAGGTAAAAAAAACCTACATTTTCCACAAAATGATGTCACGTCCGGTTTCGGGCAGGTAATGGCGGACACACGATAGTTCGCGCTGACGTTTATTCCAATGTAGGAAGTATTACAAACAGCTGATCGGCTCAGCAAAGCGTGTTATATACAATATTATGTTTTTGTTCCTGCAAGCACTTTTTATGCATTTTTTGCAAAGCCATATGTGGAAGGAAACCGTGACTTAGGACAAGCTGATGTCAAAAGATGTAAGTACAACTCCTCTGGTTTCATATGCAAAAAAAATTATTGTACTAGCTTACGTGGTTCCGGTTCTACAGGGATTTAAAAATAGTTGCGCAAAACAGAGCGTGCCCGCTCCGACCGGCTTTAAAGGGTTAATCTCTGGCTCTCTTCCACAGCATGTTTTTTGTCCTGTCTTCCTTCTCTTACCCCAACCAGTTATTGCAAATGGCCGCCCCTCCCTGAGCCTGGTTTTGCTGGAGGTTTCTTCCTGTAATAAAGGGAGTTTTTCCTTCCCACTGTTGCCAAATCGCTTGATCATACAGGGTCATATGATTGTTTGTTTTTTCTCTGTATATATTATTATACGGTCTACCTTACAATATAAAGGACCTTGAAGCGACTCTTGTTGTGATTTGATGCTGTATAAATAAAACTGAATTGAACTGAATCTAGTCAAAGGTGAGCAAACTGATTAAATTAGACTAAAGTTCAACTGAACTCCATGATGCCCACAGTCTTCTTAAAGAAGTTGTTATGTTATTGTTGTAAGTGTTATGTTATAAGCTTGTCATATTATTATTTTTTGAATTGTGACTTTAAAGATGAATGTTTGTTAAACACTTTTTAAAATTTGTTCCAATAAATCTATGATTTTGTCAAAAAAAAAAAAAAGAGGCTTTGGTCGATGCAGCAGAATTGAAGATTGGTCGCAGACGGGGCCGCTTTAAGGAGCGCCGGATCTCCGACCGTTCATGGGAACTTATAGATCAACGTCGCTTGGCAAAGTCAGTTCGGGACCAGGTGGCCTCTGACCCACATGCTTCTGCAGACCAGCGTGAGAGGGCCATGGCCACCTACCAAGACCTTGCTCGACAGGTCAAGACAGCGATCTGACTCCTCAAGAGTGGAAAGGCCGCAGGCCTGGACGAAATCCTCGCCGAAATGCTTAAGCATGGCGGACCCCATCTTGAAGCCACCCTTACAAGACTCCTAAACGCCTGCTGGTCAACATCACATGTACCCGATGATTGGACAAAAGGCACCATCATCAAACTTCCAAAAAAAGGTGATTTGGGTGACTGTAACAACTGGCGGGGCATCACGTTGCTGTCGGTACCCGGGAAAGTGTTTTGCCTCGCTCTTTTGAATCGGCTACGACACGCAGTGAACGAACGATTGCGAGAAGAGCAGGCTGGGTTTCGGAGTGGCCGGTCATGCGTCGAGCAAATCTTCACCGTCCGCATGATCATTGAACAAACATTGGAATCCCAAAGGAAGATTTCTATTAATTTCATTGACTTCGAGAAGGCTTTTGACAGCGTCCACCGGCCGACTCTATGGGCTATCCTACGCCACTATAGAGTCCCTCAGCAGTTTGTAGATGCCTTTCGTTGTTTCTACTCCAACTCCCGTTGCTGCGTCCGGACGGATGACGGCTGCACAGATTTCTTCAAGATCAATACTGGCGTCCGACAAGGATGCGTGCTATCCCCTTTCCTCTTCCTGTTGGTAATTGACTTCATCATGCAACGATCAGTTGACCAAGCTGGCATCGGTGTGCCCTGGCATGAAGCACGTAATCCCACTGACTTGGACTTCGCAGATGACATCGCCCTGCTGGGCTCGACTCAGGAAGACCTCCAAAAGTTGACCGCGGCCCTGCAGAGGGAGGC
>NW_024582817.1:167812-180903 GCF_018398535.1 Haplochromis burtoni
GAGTTTTTCCTTCCCACTGTCGCCAAAGTGCTTGCTCATAGGGGGTCATATGATTGTTGGGTTTTTCTCTGTATCTATGAAGCGCCTTGAGGCGACTTATGTTGTGATTTGGCGGTATATAAATAAAATTGAATTGAATTGAATTGAATAGAGCTGAGTGTGAAGAATAAGCCTGGAAGTCACTGGTTGATGTACAACTCCACCCCCGACTATGGTGTTGAGCTTTTGGTAGTGACCAAAAAAAAATGAGATCACAGATACAAGCAGCGGAAGTTAGTTGTGTCTGAATGATGGCTGGCCTCTGCCTTGGAGATGCAATCATTCGAGTGGGGCTCAGATTAGAGCCACCACTCCTCCACACCATAAGTAATAGAGACGGGAAATTGGAATTGAGCAATTTTGATTCCTTTATTGGTATCAATAAAATTCTGAATGGCAAAAAAACAAAAGTGGATTTCATAAACCAGTAGGTGATGGATACTGACTAAAATTGGATTGTGATTATTTACAAGGTTATTCTTCTGGTCTCAGTGCTGCATCCTACATAGACACACGGTGCCCTTGAGTCAAAGCTTTTAGAAGTAAAACTGCAAGGTCTCTAAATGGTGTCTGAACAAAAGGAGGCAATGACCGTATCCAAATAAAAGGCCTTATCTCTTTTATTGTATTTGATGTTCAACTTGACAAAGTATATGTGCATAAAAATAGCTTGAAAATAAAAGCTAACAGTCAGCATCTACTTTTATCTCACTGTTGTGGAATTGATCCTAAATTCCTTAAACGTAGCACAAATCTCACTCGACTATGAGGGCTCTAAACAGAATCTGTGATTTTAAAATTATATTATTATTTAACCCAAGTGGATTAAAAACAGTAACACTACTACAAAAACATTAGAAAAATAGTCAATAACTGAAGGTCTTAGCAAAAGGAAAGTTCACTGTGCTCAGAGAAATAATGCAACACTTATCATGTGATTAGTGGTTACTCATAAAAGGTACTTTCAAACCGCAGGGATATTTCAATCACTCTAATAACTTGTGAAGGAAGTTCCCCACTTTTAGTGTTAATGGTTCAGTAACTAGGAGCGATCAGAGTCCTTAGAAACACCATTTCTGTTTTGCTTTGTTATATTTTTTTTTAGCTTCTACCTCAGGGTCGGCCAACATGTTCTCGTTAATGTAACATAATGTTGTTTTGTCAGATTCCTCCTGGCATCAGTGCTCTGACACAGGCTGTGGCAATATCAGCCACTGTGATCCCATTTTAAAGACCTACAAATTCCACAGTAACTGTGATGACACAAGTAGCTTTGTCAACCATAAAACAACAGTTCGTGTCCAGTGGGGATGGTTCAAGTACATTTTTTATTTGTTTTAGTTTCAGACACTGAAAACTACTTGGATACTAGACACCGCTTCAGAACAATAACCCTTCTCATTAACAACTGCCACGTGTACATGAGCCAATGTGCAGTACTGACAAAATAGCAGCAACTGCCACTTAAAACTATCCTAAAAGAGAAACCTCTGATTGACATCGATTGGTGGAGCACTGACAATACCATATTGAAAAGACAAACCATGTGAACACTAGACATTTAAGCAGTATTTAGCTCTAATAAAGGGAAAAATACAATCAATGGACAGTAAAATCTAGATTTAAGAAACCTATATAGAATAGAGGCAACATACAAAAAAATCCTGGCTCCTCTAAATGAAATATATTAAAAAAAACTTTCCCAGCAGTTTATCTCGACGATCTGTGACTTCAGACAGCAAAGAGACTAAGACAGAAAAAGATTAAAGTGAAAGTGGATTACCACGATAACCAAAGTAGATCTAAACTGCTGTACCACAAACTATCCTTGATCGTAAACTGGCACAATATCTGCAGTCTGCCTCTGTCCAAGGTTAGTGGCTCCTTGTATACTTAATATATTTTTAAAGTAGTTCCTTCTTAGGTTGTGTTATGTGAAAAAATACAGAATCAATGCTGCTTTCCAGCTCAGTTATCTTCAGACCCACTGTGCATATAAACTCTTCCATCATGGGATCCTGTATCCTGTTTTTTGGTACTGAAATGCCAACACCATCTTCTGTAGCTATTAGGTCACTTTAGTTTTCAGAGGAACAGCTCAGCAGGACGTTACCCTCAGATTTGTGCGTTCAGACTAATAAACCTTCCTATTACTTGCCTTCTCGCTGGTTATGAGGTACTGAACGGAAACAGAATGAATCACACACAAGGGTAACCATTTCTGTTTTAATATTGTCCAATCAGAAAACACAACCAAAGAAAAGTAAACAGGAAGTAGGATTAAAGGCTTGTGTAGGACTTCCTGTTTCTTTCAGCTTTTGGTCCTAAGCCATAATCATCATCGTCTTCATCATTACCACCACCATTAATATGATCTTCAGCATCAACATCTTTGTAGTCCACATTTTAATTTCAAAGTCATCACAGTTGGATAATTTACAGTGTTTATTATACACAGGGCAGATTTTTTGTGTGCTTTGTGTCTGTAAACTGAACTTCCCTGAATGGACAATGAAGGTTGAAAATGCACTGAATAATTAGTATAATAATTAGAATAATACTAATTAGCTTTTTCACATCATCAACATTTGTCATCACTGAGTCAACCATCGTAATTAGTTCCACCATCATAATTATAATCATTTAATCATAACTGGTAATGTGTCTCTCATCACCAAAACTGTTTTCTTCATCTTCACACACGCACATCAACATACGTCACTGGACACACATTTTATAGAAGCAGGCAGGTCCATTAATTTGTATATGGCTCAGTTATTAACATCAAAGCTGGATCGAAGAGAAGAGGAACAACTTCAAAGTCTGCTCCACTGGACGAAAGTTCAATGCAACAAACATTAAAAGTCCTTTTTAAAAAAAAAATACTTCTTAAAAGTCACATTTCCAAAGGTTTCACAGGTGTTCTCTTCAGGCATTTTTGTGTCCAGCTCATGTTCCTAAGACTCTCGAGTCCACAGAATCATTTACATTAAAAAAGCAAAATCAGAAATCTACTCCCTTGAAAATCCATTGTGCTTTTAAATCCGTCATGCTGCAAGACTCTTAGCCACACAGTCCACAGCAGTGCAGAGCCCATTATACTGTACAATCCACATTGATCGGAAATCCTTTGATCTGTAGAATCTGTCACATTTCTGTCATGCAGCCAACACCTCCATTCTGCTTTATATTTTGTAGTGCAGCAGAATCTGTACAGGCTCCACAAAGCAGTCAGATCTACGACACTCGTGCATGACTGACCGTGTGTATGGTTAGTGCTGTTGTACACCGTCTGTTGTACTTTGTAATCCATCACACTGTCCCATATAGCATCAACTCTGCCAAACTGCATGCTCCTGAACATAGAACTTATCGTTGCAAACAAATATCTTGAAATGCCAGGTTCCTCAAGCTTTGCATTTCATCAGTAAATCACTTTGTGAACTTTATAGGATTACACTTGCCTGTCTTTACATAAGTCCATTGATGATGACCTTTAATCTGTCACATCAACATGAGTACAACTGTGTTTAAAAAGCCACATCATCTGCATATAACGACACTAAACACATTTCTCTAAACAACATGCTCTCAGGTGTCTTGCTGGACATTTCATTTTACCATCTTTCATTTTGACTCTACTCACTGATTTGTCCATCAGGTTTACAAAAAACAGGTTTACTGATATCTAACCATTGACTGGCTCAAAAAAAAACAAATCTTGTATTTCTGACTGTAGGTTTTGTCCAGAAGTTGAGGCTGATGTGCTTTTGTCCAACAACTTTCTGGTTTTGTGCTTTGTAAAACCACAGAAATCTTTTTGAGTTGTTATTTGGTCACTGATTTAATTTCCAAGATTGCTGTCAGCCAGAAAAAGCTTTCTGAGATGCTCTGTCAGTTTCACAGTCCCCTGGCTCCTCTCAGTTTTCCACAAGGAATGATTCCAACATTCTCATCCATCTGTCATTCAATTAATCTCTCTGAGGAGTTTGTCAGACTTTAGGAGGTCACAAAATAAATAGCAGGTTTTCTGGCTGACAGATTTGAAGTGGGAAGCATTTGGGGAAACTATTACAATTACACCTGACCCCTTCTGGTAGCTTGCCAAGTGTGTGGATGCAGGTGTCTTTAATTTAAGAGGACATGTACCAAAAAAAAAATCTCTACCCTATGTGTTGGAGAAAAGAAAAGAATGTCTTTTACTTGTTCCAAACAAGTAAACACACAGATTCTTTTAAAGAATAAAAATTATATATTATGATACCTTAGGGTTATAAATTAGTATTTTTAGAATTAGCCCCCTGAAAGTTAACTGGATCATGCTAATGTGAGTCTTTTTCCATTTAAGTCTATGAATGCCAAATTAGTTGTGCATTCAGAGATGCTGTACTGCATACTTTGATAGTAATGAGTGATTATGGTTACTGTTGTCTTACTATCAGATTCCTATGAAAGCAGTCTGTCCATTCTCCTCTGACCTCTGACATCAACAGTGTATTTTCTCAGAGAGAACTGCTGTTAACTGGATATTTTCTATTTTTCCAGACCAGGCTAATGAGAGCTGCATTCATTTTACATTTGAATTTGTTTTTTTTTTTCCTGCTTTCTTTGCCTTTACAAATGAAAAACAAATGCATTTAAATACTTTTTCTTTTGGTTTTCTGTCAGGTAGCATATTTAATCTTATAGAGGGCACAGAAATACAGACTTACATTTTGGCAAATGGAAAATACCTTTCATGGTAAATTCTGTTTTTGTAGTTGCTGTCAACAACTTTAAATAGAAAAACTAATTTATAGGAAATTGTAAATCTTGT
Source organism: Haplochromis burtoni (assembly GCF_018398535.1). Lineage (NCBI taxonomy): Eukaryota > Metazoa > Chordata > Actinopteri > Cichliformes > Cichlidae > Haplochromis > Haplochromis burtoni. The sequence goes on from NW_024582817.1 coordinate 172,668, forward strand.
CCTATTCAGCCTCTGTGCTTTTGCTTAAACCCAACAAACCCTTTATGTACCAAGGCTGTTTTGGGCCTTCTTTTAAAGTCTCCTTCAAAATGCTGTCCAGTTTTGCTTATAGAAAAGAAAACAGAAGTGTTTTCTCTGGTTTAGAGGAAATTTTGATTGAGCTTTTGTGCTGTGAGCTTTTTATATTCAGGGGACATTTCTGAAACGAGGCCCCAACAAACCCCTCCTGAAGCCACTGATATTTTCAAAAGCTGAGTTTTTGATCATGAAAAAAAAAGCTGCCCTTTAATTTCAGGCCGAACGGTATGAATTCTGTGGACAGTTAATGAGTGTGAATCAGTGCTCTGAGTGTTATCAGAAGACACCAAGTCCATGTAGTGTTAATTACAGCTCTGTTCAATGATCGACATGCCCCTAACTGCCAGGGTGTCTGCCTTTTAACGTCAGCCGGTTTAATGTGCTGAACACAGGTCAGACTGATTAAACTGTTCTGGATATTTGGTTAGCAAGGGCGTTGTGAGGATCAGAGCCTTGAAGTTCTGAAAACTGCGAGTTGCATCTTTAATCAGCCAATCAAAATGCAGACAATTACACCTATGATTTGTCAAAGTGAGAGTAAAATTTTCTTTGTTCTGGATATGTTGAAAGGTCTATTTTGAATCCGTTCTAGTCAATTCATTGCATTGTGTGATTGAAACTATACAATCTAATGTCAGTTCATTCTGCATCTGGATGTAAAGTTTTCAGTGGGAAAAACATTTCGTCATTCATCTTCTACAGTCTCAGCCTGGAACACCACTAAGTCACTGGTTCAGGTATGTGGATGACACCTGGGTGAGATCAAGTCTCAGGACGTACCACAATTCACTGATCACATTAACTCAGTGGACCAACACATCAAGTTCACCAGAGAGGATATGAAAAGTGACAGGTTAGCCTTCTTAGACTGTGAGATTTCCATCAGTAATGGGGGACATTTAAAAGCTGATGTGTACCATAAACCTACCCATGTGGATCAGTATTTAAGGTTTGACTCTCATCATCCACTGGATTACAAACTGGGTGTCATTTAGGATGCTACAACACATAGCGATCACCATCCCACATATACAGCGGCCAGGCAAGCAGAAGAACATCATATCAAGAAGGTCCTGAGTAAAATACGGTTATCCCAGCTGGACAATTGTCAAAGCTGGGAAGGCACCTAAAGAAAGTTCCAGGTGATCAAGGAGAGAAGGACAACTGCAAAACCCGTAGTGACCCCTTATGTGTCAAGAGTATCGGAACAGTTGAGACAAATTTTTTCTAAACACTGAGTCGCTGTGGATTTTAAACCCCAAAACACACTGAGCTACCAAAAAATGGTCCACCCCAAGGATCGGGTCCCCCAACACAAACAGAGTAATATACTGTACGCTATTAAGAGCCAGGAGGACTGAAATGATTTATACATCAGGGAAACCAAAAAACCTCTGGCGAAGTGGATGGCACAACACAGAAGAGCTAACTTGTCAGTCCCAGACTCCGCAGTCTATCTATACCTACAGGCAAGTAAATACTCTTTCAGTGATGAGGATGTACACATCCTGGACAGGGAGGAGCGCTGGTTTGAGCGGCTGAGACTGAAGAAGCCACTTGGTTGAGCAACAAAATGTTTCTCCCACTGAAAATGCTATGTCCAAATGAACAGAATAAACTTTTTGACTTTTCGATACTGGTTGTGTTCCCATTTTTTGATCAAAAGAAAAGCTAGTATCAAACATCAGTGTCATATTAGATGTTTTAAAGGGAAAACTCACTAAACCATTTATATCTAAATGCGTTGTCAACCTCAGAAAGAAACACCCGTGACTGCTAATACCACAGTAAGTAGTCCTCCATGGGCTGTGTCTAATGAAGTCTAGCTGAAATACAACTTTGTTTTTTCGTTGTTTATAAAGATCTTAGTCATTTCACTTTGTTGTATGCTGTTTTTAATCTGGGAGCTGGTTCTTGTCTCAGTGACTACCCTTAAAGCAGTCTAAACATAGCACAGAAACCAATTTAACCACATCAGCCACAAGTGGAAGAAAGCAATCCAGTAGAGCTAAAAAGATTGAAATCAAGGTTCTTTTAAAAAATCAAAACCAGTCTGCCCAGTATTCTTGATCTTTCAGTCCATCTTTTTTTCTGTCCGACTGCATCTGGTAGCTAGCAGGGCGTTAGCATAGCAGTCAGTTTGCAGTCACTTCACTTTAGCTGGCTGGCATGGTGTTAGCCGAAGGTGGTACTCGGAGGTTTGCGTAGCCACTGGTAGAACTGCCGCCGGTGTAGGCGGTGCCAGCGCACATTGCCCTCGACAATTTCCAGTGCTCGTGGCAACGCAGGCCCCGCCCCCACACCACTGGACAGGATGAACTCCTTTAACTAAAGGAAGAAAGAATCACAGGAGTAAATAAAGCAGCAGAGGAGAAGAAAGGAAAGAAAATAAATAATAATAATATTCATCCCCTGTAGATGCTAAAAAGGCTGTCACCCACCCCCCTCCGCAGTGCTGAAAGAAACAACTTCTGGACTTTTCAGGATGGAGATCCCTAACACGGTGGACATTGATAACTTTCAGGCATGAATTGAATCTTGTGCCATGTCCATTATAAAAATCCGCTTCTTGGAGAGTATATATATGACATAAATAAGGGAAAGCTTCATAATTCCACTTTTAGAAGTGAGAAAAAGTAAGAATGTGTTCTGTACAATTAACAGATACATTGCCAGTAGAAGTTGGAAAAAAACCAACAATAACATACACATTTCATTCTTTTAGTTTGAGGGTTTTGACCAGATTGTGAACCCAGCTGTAAGGATTTGCTCTCATTCAGCCATGAGAGCATTAGTGTGCTGCTACACTGATGCTGGGTGATAAATCTGGATCACAGTTGCTGTTCCAGCTCACCCTAGAGGTGTTGGATGAAACTAATGAGGTCAGGGCTTGCAGGATCTTCCGCAAACGGTTAACACAAAGTTAGATGGATACTAAAGCAAATAACTGAAAACTCCTGGATGATGTTTTCATGTCTCAAACAGATTCTTTTAGAGTTGCACTGTAAACCTGCAAAAGCTGGAACATTTTATTGTATTTTATATTGATGCACTTTAATGTCATGGTATATGTACAGTTTCACTACATTTAAATTAAATAGCTTGTTAGCTCAGCTGAAATAGTTTCACAGTGTCTTATTTAATTTTCTTCACTTATGCATCACGGAGGAAGGCATGTGTAAGGTAAATAAACAGTTTCAAATTACATACTGTAATCATGGACATTTAAATGCAGTTGTTCTTCATTCCTCTTGGCTTGAATGGTACTTGTGGTGAGTGAGTACACATTTTTGATGGTCATTAGCAAGACAGCTTGAAATTCACTTCACAGATTTAGCTTTTTTTCACTGAGTGGAGCACCACACTACACACAGATACCTGTGCTACCAATTACAGGTAGCTAGGAAACTACTCTGCTCACGGTGTCACACCTCACAGTGTCATTATAAAATAAAATTAAACAAAACCTCAGCAGCTGAACTGTAAACATAATGGATTCACATATATCATCAGTATTTCAGAGCCTGCAGAATACTTCCCAGACATGCCCACTTAGAATAAGGGTATACAATTATTTAATTGCTTTAATCATTAGGGTTTACAGACTGACTGTGAGCATGAATGTCATGAAAATATTTGGATTTTAATGATTTCTTCAAACTGTTCTTTTTCTAATGTCATGTGATTGTATAGCATACATCTTAAAAAACAACATTCACACGTTTTTTTATTTGCTCTGTTTTTTCACTGGGCAAATTTCCAGCTGCCCTGCTGGTAGCACACTCCACACACCACTTCAGGTCCCAGCACATCTTTTACAAGGGAGACACGATCAGCTGACGGAGCTCAGGTGTGTGTCAGCCTCCTCTGACACCACACCGTGAACCCACTGCTCCACCCCTCCCCTGCAGTCAAAAATAGATTTATAAACCCCCCCACTAATCTTTGGTTAGCTTTCCTATTACAAGCTGCACTTCGTCCAGATGCTTTTGGTAGCAATCATCAAGCTGCTCACATAATTCTGGATGGATATTTGACTATTTGTCTTTGTAGAATTGGTAAAGTTCATTTAAATTAGGGTTGAGGTCAAGGTTTTGGGAAGGCCATTCCAGAAGCTTAATTTTAGCCAACTTTATCCATTCCAACAACAGTTTTTGTATGTTTGAGATCTTTGTCCTGCTGGAATAACAAACGTGTTCAAATTTCAGTCATCTAATTTGTAGGTAGTCGTCCTCCTTCATTATTTCATCCAGTTTGTGCAGAACAACAGCCCCAGTGCATGATGCTACCACCACCATGCTTGACAATCGGTACAGTGTTCTTAGGTTTCAAAGTCTCACCTTTACTTCTCTAAAAATATTTCAGTTCACTGTGGCCAGAGCTAAATCTTTGTCTCGTTTGACCATCAAACCTTTCTTCCGTAAGCACTTGACTTGTACACGTGGGACGCTCGAAATTTCAGTGGAGGTTGAAAGTGTTGATTTTGGAGTCACGGCTTCTTTCTTGGTCAGCACCCTGTCAGTCCATGGTGTTGTCAAAGTGACACTGGTGTTCCAGCATTTTCCATTCATGGGAGGCTTGAGCCTTCATGATTCCCAACATCAAAACCAATTTCCTCTCACGTGAGGGTGACAGTTTGGGTCACCCTCACATAATTTTCCTTTCTTAGATCTTCGCTGAGTTTCTTGGACTTTCCCATTTTTCTGAGTATTGGTCAATCCAGTGAGTGCTGTCAAAAAATCATTTTTGTGTTGCAAAGAGAAACGACCAACTGTAGTCAGTCATGATGACTAAGGAAATGTTAACTGGCCTGTACATATTATTTATATTTGACTCATTAACACTTTTGACCCTGCATAGATTTGAGAAAATCTATAATAAATTCAAACATGTGGACCCAATTCCTGTTTAAGTTATTATGTATTCTGTACAATCACTCTACCCTGGAAAAATAATGCCTAAAAAACATTAAATGTCCAAAATCACAGCATTCGTGCCTATGATGATTGGACAACAACTGTGCATGCACCATATGCAGCAATAATGGCTGCTGAGAGATAATGGTCCTACCTGAAAGGCCTCGAAGTCCACATTAGGGAGGGATGGTGATGTCTTAGGTTGCAAATTTATTAGTTAGGAGATCATGGTCTGCATCCAAGTTTGAAACTTTTTTTTAACAATTTGTTTTGCTTGTTACAAGTGGAACTAAGGCAGCTGGACAAAGCAATAAAAAGGCACATGCATATACATTTGGCCATTTAGTAGCTGAAATACAAAAAGCTCTGAGGTTTTATATAAAGAAGACTTTGTTGTTTAAACACAGCTGAAGAAAAATGTTTGAATGTGAACATGTGATGTATTCAAGCTAAACTGTCTTTGAAAGGCATCAATTAATTGTTGAAAATTACTTTTTTTTTCAACAATTTATAATTACACATAAAATTTCCAGCATGAAAGTGGAGATTTCAAAAGAAGACTTTGGTTTACAGGACTGTAAATTAACAGGTTTTCAACATTAAGGTGTTTTTTTCTTTTTGGTCAAAGAGAGAAACTTTGTTGAAAGAAGTGAATTAATTATTTTTTTTAAGTTGAGAGCCAAAAAGGAAACTTAATGTTGCTCAGAGTTTGACAGATTCAGTGAAGCGCGGGCAGAAATCCATCCCTTCGGCTCACTTTACTACAGTTCACATCGTTAACCAAGCACTCCTCTGCGCCCTCCTTCTACCTTTCGTCTCTCTATGATTTCACTTTCTGTTATCTTTACACTTTCCCTCTCCTGTGTGACTCACCCTAAGACCCTTTTCAAACTAAAAAGAATCATCATTAATATAAACTCATGATGTTTTTGTTTAGAGGTTTCACTGACAGCCAAACCTAATGCGGTTACTATACCAACAGGAAAGTCGAAAGAATATTAATCACTAAAGTTTAAATAAACAGATTTATTCAGAAACACCTACGACCTTTTTTCTCTTATATCTGATTTCCATCTTTTCATCATATCAAACAACAAGCGTAGTAGCTGTGAGATGATTCAACAGAGGAACGATTAACGTTGTTAATCAAGCTCTATTTTCTCTGAGTAATCAACAGTAAATTTGGAATATTGATCCAGCTGTGAGCCTCTCGAGAACACAATTACACACTGATTAATTTCAAGGTCCTGTTAATTTCCAAGCTCCCATACTGGCATGTAGAAAACATGCTAATATTCCTTCTGGTAGGGTATAGCTTATTTATTCTTGCTTAGAATGGAAGAATTAATTTCCCTTCATTTATTTAGGCCAAATGAAAGAGTCCAGAGTCACAAAGTCTTTAATGTGAAACATTAAAGTAATCCAAACTTCCAAAGGAAGGAGAACATGATGAAGACAGCAGGGAGGAAAATGGATTGGAACACAGTGGGAAAAACACGGATGCCCCAAGAAAGAATGAAGGGAGGACTCAGGATATATGTACAGACAAAGTTAATTAGAAGAAGCTAAACAAATGTGTAACACAGGTGAAAGAAAATCAGGAAGAAGAAGCTAAACTTCATAAAAGTCACAAAACAGTAACTCGGTCCCAACTGGTCAGTCTGTTTTATATCAGAACACACTGGCTCGGTCTCAGAAATTATCCAAAAGAATAGTTGTCTTTGAATGGTTACAACATTTTGGCTCATCATCAAAATCTCTGTGTAGCATATGGGTGAGTTTTTCACCTTCATCAAATGAGGAGGGAAATTTATAAAAGGGAGATCTCTTGAAATTAAACAGGATGGTGTGTTACCATGCGGGATTCTCAGACAGATCACCTCCTCACTCATCACCTTTAAAGATGGCAACAACAACAACAAAAAAATACTCAACTCTTAAAACTTAAAGTTAGCAAAGTTAGTGAAGTTACCCTAACTTTGCTAACTTTATGTGTGATGTCATAGTGGCTGCATTCACATTGTACACAGAGTCTATCACAGGAAAATTAAATTTACACAACAAGTAACTTTATGTCAGGGACCTGGATCTGAGCTATCGGGGGTCCCTGAGCTGTTATGGACTTGTGTTATATTATATGTGATACTGCGCTACTGTTCCGTGTCCACATTGGTATATAGGCAGGTATGTGTGTATGTGTGTGTATATGCAGCTGTTTCCTGTAGCACCTTTAGGCCTGATGGGTGTGGCCCTGTTAGAAGGCGGGCCACCTCTGAAGACCTTTACCAAACACCTGCGGCTGATCAGGGCTCGTCGGGGGAGCTAGTAGGAGAATGCTGGAGCTTCCACCGATGCTGGATCATTGCGTGAGACTCCACGTTAGTCTTCCGGTCGAGTTTAGTTAGCGTGTGTATGCCCACGGTTGTATTGTGTACTGACGGCTGCTTCGATTGTTTTCCCCAGGAGAGGTGTGGAGCGACGGACAGCAGCCAGTACGGGGAGTGCTGAGACACGGGAGCAGAGGGCACTAAGACATGGACTTTTCATGGAGGATGCAACGTGGGAGTCAGGGGAGAGCACGGGGATTTATTGTTGTTTTTTCCATTCACTGTGAATAAACGCACTGCTGATATTCAGAGCTCTGCGCCTGGGTCCTCCTTCCTCACTTTCCCATGGTTCGCCATCGTCAACTATGACACTTTAATGAACATCTTGATGTCTTTAAATCTGATTTTGTGCCAGTTTGACATTTGATGGCTTTGGGATTTGATGATTTTCAGGTGAAACTAAAATTGGGAGGAATAGACTCTTGGCCAGGAAATATGTTTTTTTTTTAAAATAGCAGCTTCACACCGTTCTAAACCCCAGATGTCACTTTCTATCGGATGCCATCTTTAGTCTACTGATCAAAGAAAAAACAACACCACTTGTTTCTATGTCTGTGAAGGTTCTCAGTCATCCAGGTCATCGCAGTCTAAGGAGCTTTGAAAGAAAAGCGTCTGCACTTCTTTAAGTTGCTTGAAGACGCTTCACCTCTCATCTGAGAAGCTTCTTCAGTTCTAAGGGTCAATGGTGGAGAGTCCCAGATTTAAACCTAGTGGGAGTTTCCCCCCAAAGAGGGAGAAAGGACCCCTGATGATCCTCTACCTAATCACATGAGCCAAGGTGTGAAACTGGGCGTGGGTCACAATCAGCCAGGGTTTCGGGTGAGCTCATTGTGAAACCTGGCCCCACCCTATCAT
>NW_024582817.1:195576-206491 GCF_018398535.1 Haplochromis burtoni
TAGTGTGCAACACCACTGAAGTTTTTTTTTTACCTCTCTTTTCAACCAACGGCAGTCACTCTCCTCTCCAAATAACTTCTGCTTAGCTTTCCGAGCTTCCCTCGGGTCCTCTTAATCAGCGGTCTCCAACCTTTTTTGCGCCACGGACCGGTTTATGCCCGACAATATTTTCATGGACCGGCCTTTAAGCATAAATGAGGGAGGGGCTAATAATCGGCTCAGTCATTTTTAATGATCGTTGAAAGCCCAGATCGTAATCATAATTAAAATTCGATTAATTGAGCAGCCCTAGTGGTGAGGCAGAGGTCTAACAGTGTGCAAATCTGATCTTAGACCACCACTTGTTTCACTCACCTCATTAAGTTCTCGCTCAGTGTTGAGGAACTCTGTGACTCCACTGATGAGTTTTGAATTCATGAACAAAGCTTCACCGTATCTGAACAGAAATGAAGACAGAGACGGCATTTCAGGTGCTACATGTAAAGAACTTGAAGACGCTTGCGTGCTTTTCTGATCGTTCACGTCTCTTACCGCGCGTTCAGGATGTCCCACTTCTCTCTGAAGTACCTCCAGGCCAGGTTCCGACCCTGAGGGTTTCGACCCACGTGGATGATGACATCAATCACATCCTGCTCTGGGACCAGGTCCGAGGTCAGAGACAGGTTCAACAGCCTTGGAGACACAAAGAAAAGGATGGAAATGTTGGAATGTGGCTGTACCAAGTCTACCTGGAGAGCTGATAGGTTCCATATATGCTAACACATTAACATGCTCAACAAATATTGGCATGATCACAATATTAATAAAGACTGAAATTCGCTCCAAATACTGACTTTGAATTTAACTATAAAACCCTTAAAGACGACGCTCACACTCTTCCACAGTGTTGTCCCATCTGCCTTCCCTGATGCATGAAATATGACAGCAGCTTTCAAGAAGTAAAGAGTTAAGAACAAAACAATGTGGTATTTAAATATGGATCTTTTAAAGTTGCAAGTCGCTTAATAAACTTTGTTACCTCCTGTTAAAGTTTTGTCATACATGGATTAATAACCTCACATAGAAAGTTCTGTGCACCTCTGGCAACTGGAACTTGTAAAGTGTATTTTGTGTTCAGATATTAAGAGTTGTTTAGCCTCTGTTTTTGGATTTGGTGTGAGAGTCGCAGTGTGTGAAGTCTAACGCGTGTGTCACTCGCCAGGAGCGTGAGGGTCAACAGCTCATGTAATCTGGCTAGAAAAGGTCAAGCTGTCATTTTGTAGTTTTTTTGTCCTGTGAGCTGCCGGAGGATGTTTCTGCCAAATCAAGAAAGAGTCCTCTGAAACACTCACGTGAGCTACTCCCAGCTTAAAGGGGATTGGAGGGAATTTAAAGGGGATTTACAGAAACATGTTGATCACACACAGAGCAATCTTTTGGATGTGTAAACGTATCAAATTGAGAGTTTTTCTTTTTCTTTGAGATGTGAAACTGAGCAGGCCAAAGAGTTTCATAAATTTATGTTTAATCATCCAACGTCGTGTTCAAAGTTTACCTTCATCTTTCTTTATTTTCTGTTGCTTCACTGCCTCTGCGTGTGTGTGTGTGTGTGTGTGTTGTTTGGCTCATTGTTTGTAACTGCCATCTTTTCATTAAACCACCAAATCAATTTTCTCTCTCTTTTCCCACAATCCCTCTGCTGAAACCATTTCCTGTGTGACCAATCAGCTTCTTTCTGAGCTGTGGTTTTTGATTTGTGTGTGTGTGTGGTGTGTGTGTGTGTGTGTGTGTTGCCATCTGAACATACAGTACCACCTCTCTGATTGCAGAACAGTTTACTGTGGGTAGAAAATCAATACCTGAGACACACACACACACACACATTCACAGACACACACCTACACACACTGATCGGTCTTACCACGAGTGTGTGTGTAATTCATCCTTGCAATTTTTCTCAATGAGCGATAGTGGCAGTTGCCCCTGATAAAATACAGTGTTGTGTATAGACAGTCACACAAAAACACACGTGTACAGACACACACACACACACAAACCTAGCTGGATTTCAGCACATGTAACGCCCCCCAGGCATCTTTTCACTGCACACACCTTTCTGTCAATTTGCAACTTTTTCCTGTCAGTGTGCCGCCAATTAACAGAGCTCACCTGACAGGTAGGATTTAGTCACCTTTTTATTTTTTATTGTTCACTGGTTTGTTTGTCATATTCTAATACAGCCCAGTACAGACACAACCCTGCAGTATCGGAGCCATTTTCCAAATATGAACAAAGTCATTTTTTCCATGCTGTCCCCCAAATTTGGGCTTTTACCTTCATTTCTTGGTCTGATAATGTTTTTTTAGACCCAGTCTAAGTTGGTCTTAACCAAACTGTTCCCGGCAGCACGTTCCGTTTATTTTCAGTAGGCCTACGTTTTTTTAAAAAAAATTAAAGTTCTATTTATTTATTCCATCCTGCCCGTCTGCCACGTGTCTGTTTTTGGTCCCTCTTACACAGACACCTATTACAGCTCAAAATAAATGTGAATGTTGTTACATATCTGCCGGAGGGTCTTAACAATTTAATATTATATGACATTTGCAGAACATGTACGCAAGATGCAATTAAAGACAAACAGCAGGAGGTAGATAATCCAGATGTGAATTAAGATCACAGCAGGAAACTGATTAAAAATAGCAGCAATGCAGAATTATTTAATATTCAGACTACACGATGTGACTGTGATACTGGCACAGCCTGACAGGCACACAAATGCCAGTGGATGTTAACAGGTTAACTTAATCTCACTTCAGGATGCTATCCCACCACTGTCATTCATATATGTGATGCTCAGACACACTTGGCCTGTCTCTATGTTCCCCTCCAGCACAGGGTCATTGTTCCTGGCTCAAGTTTCAGTTTCAGTCACAAAATCCTGATTTCATACGGGAAGATTTGTTACTGCTGTTGCTTTCCTGAAAACATAAAAAATAGTGAAGCAGAATTCAGACTCTTGGGTCAGTCTATCACTGTGACCATCTCGAAAGACACAAACAAATGGTTATATTGTATAGAATCCATGCGGGCCTGATGTGGGAGACCTAAATCCTTTGAGAGTTGTGTCAGGAAGGGCATCTGGTGTAAAAATCTGCCAAATCAACTATGCGATGATCCCTTGTATTAGGGCTGCGTGGGTCTGCCCACACTTGCCCTCACATGCATGTTAGGGCAAGTGTGGGCAGACCCACGCAGGCCCCAAGAGGGCATATTTGTTGGGTAGATCAATGGTATTGATTCATATGACTTTATGAATTGCAATTTAACCTCATAAACACTCAATGAGATAGCTGTGTTTTTTTTAAAACAATAGCTGCAATGACAGAGAGAGAGAGCCATGTCTACCTGTTGAGGAGGAAAGTGTTGTCTGAGCAGGTCAGAGCCTCCAGCAGGATCTTCTTCTCTGAAACGGCGTTGGAAGAGTGAAACTTCATCCAGATGAACTCCCACACATCCTCGTCCATCAGGCTGACTCCGGTGCAGTAAACTATGTCTCGGATGTTAGGAGGAATCCTACAGGGCAGGGACACAATATCACACCATCACACTGACTGAAGCCACTCTGCCCCGGTGCAACAAATTACCGGTATAGCAAAAGTCTGGTATCATTTTAGGAATGTGAGTATTTGATGTGACTTATTTGCAGTACCACCTTCCTGCAGGGACAGGAAGGTAATAAAACTAAAAGCCCCGATAAGGCATGTCTGCAGGCTTAACTGGGACGCTCTCTGGGTGCTAAGTGAGAAATTCTGATTCCATTAAGAAGCTCCATTAAAAACATTCCTCCTGCTGCTGCTATGGTCATAAAATGCAGAGAAAGAGCCACACTCAGACACTTTTGAACAACTGAGACTTTAGAAAGTTTCAGGAAGTCTAATTGGCACACATACCTCTAAATTTATTGTGTTGGAATATACTTTCAGTTTGAATAGCATACGTGCTGACTGCAGACAGCTTCTTTCTCAGCTGCATTCACAATTGCCAAGCCAAACTTTAATCAGAGTAAACACAGCAAATGTTCTAGTCAGTGTCCAAGTTCCAACTTTGAGATACACGGCTAAGTAAACAGCCGAGACAGAGATGGCAATGCATAAATTCTGAGTAGAGGTTTAGGAGAATTCTAACTGAGATGCTAAAAAACACATTAGCCAGTCACCCTGCTGCTGATGAATGCTCAGAGCAAAGCTTCACAAGACTTTCGGTGTTGTGGTCGCAGGTAGCTGCTACCTTGCTTTATTTGTAGCACGAACTACCGTGGCATTTGTTCTGGTGCTTCAGTGGATTCAGATAGTCTGACTGTGTTGGCAGGGTGGATGAGCCGTACTGCTGTGGAACTTTGTTCATGTTTAAGCTGCAGCGATAAAAGCTTTTTGATCCCTGCATTTCTTTGCAGTCACCAAACTCGTCATTTTGAACAGTTTTGAATTGATTGTGTGTTTTTTATGTAATTCAAGTTGAGGCTGTTAGAGTTTCAGTTAAGAACTTTTAGATTCAGTTCCATTGCAAAACAATAAGTCCATAAGTGACTCTTTGTTGATGACCCTAATGTTCTCTCTTATTTATAAATTTGATGAGATGGAAGTCATTAAAATAGTATTCTGGACTGATCAGAACTAAAGTAAAGGAGGCTTGTTTCTTGTGTTTCCCATCCATAGTTACTTGTTATGACCGCATTGTCGCAGCTGCAACTGACTAAAACAGAAGCTACTGCCCCGTAATAGTCTTTTAGTCATAATTACCAGAAGTTGATGAAAGTTGGTGGTGTAGTATAAGTGCTGGCAAGCAAGACCAAGCAACACTACTAAAAACATGTTCAACATGGGAAGAAATATGAGCAACCAGAAAAAGTGAAAACAAGCCAGTCACTTAAATCCTAAAAGTTCTCTCACAGGAAAAAAAGAGAGTGTTCAGCTATATTAATCATGGAAGGACTCATAAACAGTCACAGTCATTGGGATGGCCAATATTTGCATTTTCACCAACTCCAAATACTCATTAACCCTGTTATTGGTTTACAACCTGTACAATCGACCAGCTGCTCTTGTCGTTTGAACTGAATATTGATCTTCCAGGGTGCCAGATATGAGTGATTTACTTAATGAATAGACAGGTACAAAAATAAGACCTTTCTAAGCAGAGATTCCTAGATTTCTCTCTCCCTCTCCAGCTCCTCTAACACTTACTTCTTCGGGGAGTCTGAGGCATTCCTAAGCCAGCTAAGAGATTCAATTTCACCAGCATGTTCTGGGTGTGCCCTCGGGTCTAATCTCCGTTGGAAATGCTGAAACATCTCACCTGTAAGCACCCTGGTCAAATCCTTGAATCATCTGAAATGGCTGTTTTTGATGTGGAGGAATAATGCTCTGTTCTGTCCACATCTCTAAGCAAGAGGTCAGACAGCCTACAGAGGAACCTCATTTCCTCTGTTGGTGATTACCACCAGCTGTAGATGAACCCATAATATGGTGATGTTTGCTTTGTTCAGACAAATCCAATTATTTCAACACTAACAAGGTAGAATAATAACCTAAGCCTCTATCTGAATACATAGAAAACTCTGCCCCTGTATCCTCCTGGAGGAGGCTGGAGTGAGTGACTGGGCACAGGAAGGTCTGGTCATCTCTGATTAGACTGCTGCCCTCATGACCCTTACTGGATCAGCAGTAAAGAAAACATAAATTAACACCCATTAACCTCTCAACAATCAACAAGTTGGTACTGACCGTGTTAGGAGGTTAATATCCAACATCACAATATAACAGACTCATTTGATGTGATAAACAGCTGATGGAGTTGATTCGTCATTAGCAAAGAGGTGAACAAGATATAATAACACAATATCTGACATTTTTTCTCTATTTATTGCTGCCAGTGTTTTATTGTCACAAATGCGTGTTTTCTTATTATATATTTTAGTCCATTTATTTCCATTTACAACATAACACATGTTGTAGTTGCAGTCTTGATTCATGTTGCTTCTAGCTGATTACTTTTTGTAACTTCTCTGTGACACCAGAGAAAATAAACGCACACAAAGTTTATTAAAATAAAATGAGCTGGGTTTGTGTCAGTCATATGTCTGTAAAGTTGTTTTTTTTGTAAAGTCTTTGAACACAAACTGAATGATGTTTCTTATTTTGAACCTGCTGTGAAAGCACCCCACGACTTGTGTCAACATTTATTATTGTGCTGTGTATCACCATTTGCAGGCAGAGCAATAAAAGTGGAATCTGTGAGGTGACCTGGCACACTGAATGCTGGTTACACAAACTGTCTCTCAGTTATCTGACTGCTGGAGGAAAAAAGCAACACCTGGTGGTACAGGCTGATTGATAAGAGCGAGATCTGGAGCCCCTTCGAGCAAGACCTTTGATACACCATGAATCCCATTTCATCCATGAAGGGAAAAAAGTCTACACAAATGTTCTGAACTGTCAAAACAACATAAAAAACTTCATGTGTACCTGACAAAGTCCACATCCGTGTAAGTGTCTATAAAAGATGGATGCAGCTTCATATTTAAGTGCCTGCGTATGAGGCAGTAGGGCGTGCTCCTCTGGTTGTGAAAAATAAATCTGTAATATAAGTTTCTATGAGACTGTAAAATCTGTGGCATCAGTAAACACTTTCCTGAGTTTGTGGTCTCATTCTGATGTTTAATGTCTTATTTAATTCAACATGATGTTCAAGTTGCTCTATTTAAAGGAAAACAGAGAACCTTATTTGTTGAAAATCTGGTATCATATGTCTCCGCACCACACTGAATGTACCTCCTGTCTACTAAGAGCAGAAAGCTGAGGCTACAATTCACAGTCTCAACAAAAGATTAGAAAAATGTTGCTGGGTCGGATTTCGTCTCAAATTTTGCTGCATTTTGATGGTATAAACAACACGAGTGCATGAATCCATCCTACCTTGTATCAACGGTGCTGGTGCTGGAGTAAAGGTTATGGGGATATTTTCTTGGTGCTCTCTGGGCCCCATAGTAGCAAAAGAGCATCATTTAAACCTCACAGCCTACTGTACCTGAGTGTTTTTGCTGACCTTTATGAGCACAGTTATAACCATCAAATCATCTCAAACTGGTTTCTTGAACATGCCAACAAGTTCACTGTCCTGAAATGACCTCCACAGTCACCATTCCAACAGAAAACTTTTGGGATGTGGTGGAACAAGATGGAAGTGTAGCATGATGGTTTCATGTCAATATGGACCAAAAGTATGAGGTATGTTTCCAGCACCTTGTTAAATCTGTGCCATCAAGAATAAACTCTTTACCTCTTTAAAGCAAGGACAACCCCTGAAGCTCTTGTCTAAACTGAGCAGCTTCTGTCATATTTCAGGTGTGCTTATCTACTGAGTGTGAATCAGAAGTTGGTGATGGTGGTCTGTCTATGTAGCTACACAGAAACCGTTCTAATGGTTGTTGAACCACATTTACATATATACTGAATTGTCAAAACTCTTCATTAAAGGTTGAGAGGAAGTCATCAATGTTATCTTTGTAGGACAAAGAGTTACGGCAGCTCAAAGCAAAAGGAGGTAAAACCTGGTATTAGCAAGGTGTTCCTAATAAAGTGTCTGTTGAGTATATACAGTGTATATTTTTTTAGAGATGACCTCTCTATTTGGCAAGTTCTCACTATTTTGAGGAGCTGGGCCCAGTGGAGCCTTTGTGGGGGATGATAACCTGACCGTGTTCTGTTCTGCCTCTGTGGAGACCTCAAGGACAACCTGACTGCTTGTTGTCTAGTTCAGAATAACTTCACTGTGTTCCTCTGTATAGAGTAGCTGTAGGAAAGTGCACAAAGGTAAATCTCTGTGAAAGAATAAACTTCAGAATGTGGAAGGTCATACCTGATGTAACACCTGTGCTCGTCTCTGTTCTCCTTGAAGCACTTCCCTAATAATTTATTTATCTATTTAAAACTTTAGATCTATGCCTACTGAAAGATTATTTCTGCATGAGGAGAACCTGGTCTCACAAGATTTCAATAAGACTAGTCCGAAGGTCAAATTCAGACGAGAAAGTCTAAGACCGTTCTGTAGCAGGACTGGGGGGGGGGGGGTCATGTTTATTTACTGTATGTCAGATCAGATTTGCCTATTACTGTGCTGAACTGAAAATATAACTTTGATGAACATTTGAAAGAAACCTTGAATATATTCATCTAAGTTCCAGTTAGGTTTCACAGGACTGCCTACACTAGTCTCTAACATTAAAGAATACCCATTATTCTTTTCTTTATTTCTCATCATGCATTCTTCTCTTAAAATGCCAAATTAAAACTCTGACAACTGCCTGGAATGAAAAAGACAATGTTGAGTGAAACTTGAGTGTAAGTTTTATTTCCAGGGGAGCAATTACACCGACACACCTCTGAAGAGACAAAAACAAATCACAAACTCATTAGGCGAAGTCAGAACACCTGCCTGATCACTTCACTTCACACAGAGAAAGACAATTACACTGCGACTGGAAAGAATCCCCCAGAGAAGAACTGCTTAGAGGCTGAAGATTCCACTGGTTTGAGCACTAATATTATATCACAACTTTAAGTGACGGTAAAATTTTAGCGTGACATGAAGATATCAGTCTTTTGGTCTGCATGATTTATTGACTTATTTACCAGGGACGAGTCTTTCATGTTGCTGTGGAGGACTTTTAGCCCACTCTTCTTTGTTTTACTGTTTTAATTCACCCACAATGTCCCTTACATGGTTTACTTGAAGTAACTCACAACACCAAATGAAAATGTAACTTCATATTTTGTGTGAATGGCGATTCCTTCTTTTGTGAAAGAGTATACATAGTCCTAGAGTGTGAGTGCTAAGTGGTTCTAATTAATCTACAGCCTGACGACCACATTCTACATAAGGAGCCAAGATGGCTGCCACCTGCAGAGGATCATTCACTTCCTCATCTCCCAGCCTGTCACTCCAGTGTTTGTTGTAACCTGTGAAGTTTGATCTGAAGGAGTGAACAGCCGTGACCTGCTTATGTTGGAGATGTGTTTAGTAGATTATCTCAGGCTGTATCTGCACACAACTTTGTTTGCTAGTTAGTTATTTTGTCCTTAGCTCACCTCGACACTAATTCACACTCCTGTGTTTGCAAATCTGCTGAATAATAAATACAACATCTATTTTTAATTGAAAAGTTGTTTTTGTGGCAAGTTGAGACTAGGATGCCATTTCATGTTGTGTCTCAGCGTCCTAGATGGGACCTAGGAAAATGTATTGGATGCCATCATCACTTTTAATGTAAGTTTAAAAAAAAAAACAAGCTAAATATAATAACAGATACTCACGAGAAAAATGCATGTCAGCTAAAAGCGCAGAGAAAATTATCTGGCAGGTGTTTGGATTTTTCCCCATAATGCAGATGAGCTATATGTAGTTTCAAAGAGTCGTGAATAAGTGAAGAATTTTAGACACAACTGCAGTGATCTCATGCACGCCAACCTGGGTGCTGCACCACGAATTAAGTTCAACATATCTGGGTATCTTTCTGGTGTCTAAATCCACTCATCCTAACATCGGCAATCAGGATACGTGGTCACATGAAACCCCCTAAGATAATTTGAGGTTTTCTCTATCTGATTACAGTACGAAGACGTGAGCAAGGTACCGTCCCTACACACTGCTCCCCAGTGCGCCTGCTTAGTGGCTGCCCACTGCTTCACTGAGTGAATGGGTCAAATGCAGAGAGAGTAATTTACCCACGTGGATCAATAAAGTATACATTATTAATATTATTTACGTGAAAAAGGTTTTAGATTTATCTGCTCATCCACAGCCTCGGTGCTGAAGAATAAACATCAAACAGAATTCAAATGCAGCCTTGGACTAGGCTACGTGTGAAATGTAGTAAAATGTGATATAAAATAAAACAAGTGCCCTGATAGGGATCAAATACTGTTACTAATAAATTTTAAAAAAATGTCTGCAGCCAGAGGGGAAAAAATGAATACAGTTTTGTCTTACTTTCTGAACATTACCGATGCTCATCGAGGAAGAACAAAGACTCTAAACAGAAATGACAAACTTTCGACACTACTAAGCATACACAGAAGGATTCAGGATTACTGAGGCTATTTTCTGGAGATTTGATAGGTTAAAAGGTGGTGACACCTGCTTGGTCTGCAGCACAAGCCAACATGTTGAAGTGAACCATCTTCACGGTACAGAAAATTCTGGGTTAACCCTGAAGATACTTGGATAAGAGGAAACCCTGCTTGTCAGTGCAGACTGCTGCAGTTTGACTCTTGTTCACAAGGATCAGCCAATCAGAAAGAAGCATCCTTGAAAGGTAGACATGTTACAGAACAAGCTCTAAGGGGCTGCACCAAGGTCAGGTATAAAATAAAGCTCATTTTGATCTGAAAATCATGCAAAGCTACTCTAACAGCATCCGAGGATACAAATAAGGAGTGTGACCAGTCACCTTCAGAGATTATGACACACTTTACCCACCATGTCTGAGACCTCACAGGGTTAAACACCAACACACACACAGACCTCGTGTTCCAACTGGTTACTGGCCTGAATCATCTAAAGTAAAGCCAAAAAGGTGAACATTTCTTTCACACTATAAAGTACTGTGCGTGTGTGTGTGTGTAGATGTGCGTGTACCTGACCTAAATTGTCAGCAAACCAAACTTTCATCTCAATACAGTGAGCTCAACTGGCAGCAAAATAATATTGTGGACTATAACACTGTGTGCGTGTGCGTGCATTCAGTGTGAGCACAGAGTGAGTGATGCAGGGACAATTACATCATTCAGCGACCTGGGAAATCATTTTAGAGATGCTCCACTTAAGAGCAAGCTCCAGCACACACACACACACACACACACACACACACACACACACA
>NW_024582817.1:206511-275115 GCF_018398535.1 Haplochromis burtoni
AGGTTGGCTAACTTCCACATTACTGCTGACTGTAGCATTAAAGTCCTTCTCAGGCGACAGCTGCCAAACACTGCGCACTCGAGTGTATTTATGACATCGAGTGTGTTTACCCAGATAACACTACAAGGTTATTAATCATGTAAAACATTAAGTAATACTCTGTGCTGTCCTCCTGCTACTACATCTATTTTGCCACCTGCACAATGAAAATAACTTCCTAATGTTGCATTTTCTCCATATAATCAACCACCCAGATGGCTTAGCTCCCATTAACGAGCTCCCTTTGTATGTGGATGTGTTTTAACAGTTTGCACAGGATGTTTTATGTCCTAAAGCTCCATCTTTCTTCTGAAATATTTTTCCGCCGGATCAAACGCCTACTCTGATGGTAAACATGGCTCTTCACCATCTGCTCTGTCTGTCTGCCCATGTGTCTGTATGTCTGACGTTCCAGTCTAAATATCATATAGAAATTAGAAAACTACCCTGTCAGTCTGATAAAACATTTTAAAGTACCCAATAAAGACACATGACCTCAGTCTGTGGTGCTGCCATTGTTGACCTGCAGAGAGATGACCATCAGAAGTTCCATGGGTAGAATATTCTTTAATCAGACTGAAGCTCTCATTACAGCTAGCTTATTATCGCTTATGGTTATTCTTTTTCCACTATAGTCATGAAGGATAAAAACAATGCAGCTGAGTGACATTTTGAACAAATGTAATTACATCATAACAGCTGGGAAAGTAGGATCTAGCTGGACCAAATTCCCCAGTCATTCATATTTACAGCAAACTGTAGACTATTGGGTATAAAATATGGACATATCCACCCTCACATTTAGACTAAACAATCAAAATTAGTCACATGTCACCTTTTGGATCTAGAGGTTACCACATTTAGATAAGAGGATTGATCGCTAAATTATCAGCTAGTTAGCTCGATTAGCAAACTGTCTCCATAAAGTGTGTGTGTGTTTTTTAAGTGTTTGGAATTATAATGGGATCGAATGGGCATTGATTGCTTTTAAAACCAGCCCTTAACATAACTACTGTTTTTGGCACTTTCACATTTAATATTTGACTTGTTGGGGAGGGATTTAGAATCAGGCACACCAAACTTGACTCCATTTTGTCCAGTTATGGTTACTGGTTCTCATCTAAAGGGAACATTGTATAAGAATGCAGCTGGAGGAGGCGTGTGGACAGTGCATTATTTTAATGCAGAGAACTGTGGTTGCATGTTGTTACAGATGTGTATTTATGCTCCTTTTTTCATTTAACCAGACTCCAATCATTAATCAATGTGTCAAACTGCTTGGCGCCCACTTTGTACCGGCGCTAGATTAAAGGCCAGATGATGAAGTTATGACAATTCCTCTTAATGGAGACATAAATGTGCAAATGTCATGGGAATCCATTTAACTGTAGTCGAGATATTTGACCCGAAACAGCAAATGTCAACCTGACATTAAACCCCAGAACCATAAATGTCTGAACCATATTTCATGAAAATCCATCAGGAAGAATCTGAATCTCAGTCTCAAGCAACGTGTTGGACACAAAGGCTGAAACTCTGCAGCACAACTTTAGCTCAGTTTCAGATTCTTTGTTTGCATATTCCTAAAATAATTGGCAGAAGAATAATAAACACAAAGCAAGAAAGGGAAGTAACAGGGGTTAATGGGGGGCTAGCAGTCCATTGTTGTCCCTGAAACCTCAACCACATAATCCATTGATGGCTGCAGACGCATAAGAGCATAAGGTTCATTTAAAAGCAGATCATTTTTGAGCCATTCAGATGGTTAATTTACAAAGTAACCCCCACAGGACATGATTAATATTCCAGAGAGATGTAGGCACTAAAATATTAGCAGCTCATTGTTCTGGACCAGAATTTTTTTTATTTTATTTTGTCTGAGTCACATCACAGCAGTTGATTTCGAATAAAAAACAACAGCAAAAAACCCCAAAAACTATATATGAATGAAATGGAGGTGTTCATTTATATGAAGGCACATTTCTGTGGAACGGCAGCTTTAAAATGAACAAGCAACAAGCAAAGTTTAGCTTCACGTGTTCTTTGTCTTTCCTTTTCTTTTTCCTGCAGATCAGTAGGAACGTGTTCAGCTTTGTGTTGTAAGTGCAAGTGAGTTGATAACGGTCAGTTCTAATTCATATTGTAATGTAATATAATCTACTTCCATTTTTACAGCACTTTTCTACTCTTACTGACTACACAAAGTGCTTGAGACTACATGTGAAATTTCAACTATACAATCATAATTAGAGCCGAACGGAGAATAAAAAAGGGCTGACATCATGAAAAAGAGGTTAGAGTTCGGGTAAAGTTTAGAAAAGAAAAAAACTTCTGTCTCTGTATGTAGGCTCAAACGTCAGGGTTGGATTCAGAACTACTCTTTGGTGTATGTTTTGGCATGATCAAATGTTAATGCATTCAATGATCCACTCACATGAGAGTGAAAGTGAAATGGAAACCTGGTTATGGCCCTGAATCTTTTGGTTTTTTGGTGAATGATTGCAAGCAATTGCGTCAACCAACTGGTTGGTTTAGCTTCCAACACCCTCTACCTCTGAGTAACCACTTTGAACCACAGCTCAATGTAGATTCTTACTGTGAACAGTTAGGGTTGTTAATTTTGTTAATTTTTGTTAATGTTAATTTTTGATATGCATTCCTGTGTATGTAAACAGCAACAGAGTTGCATTAGAAGACAACAAATGTGCAATTTTAATGTGTCATATTCTATGACAAATTGCATGCAATTGGTAACTTGACACCTTTGAATGACACACTGACAGGCGGTGATTCTGACGTGTTGCCTTTTTATCCTCTTGATGCATCAAAGTCAGTTCAAACATTGCAGCTGGTGAGTGCTGCTGACCTGGTCCCTGTTTTCAAAGCAGCTATTTCATAGTCTCGTTTTGCTTCAGCCAGCGACTGTTTTCACTAATGTGACTATTGCATAGAAGAACTGATTTTAAAAGTACCATCTTCTTGTCTTTGAAAGGATCTTTCATTAGCACTTGGCTAAAATGCAACGCAGTCCCAACCCTACCTCTCAGTTGTTCTTTGGCGACTTGGTAGACAGTAAGAGGTTCGTGTACCTATGAAATGAGGTCAGATGAGCTCTCTCTCCTGGCAATTATTGCAGCATTTTGATTCAAAACAGGTTTTTAATTAATACCCGGGCATGGGGAGGAAGATCACATACATGTGATCTCCATATGGGATTAAAAACTAGTGAATAGAGCATGAAATATTAAAAAGTCACCCTTGGAGGGATTAATCCTGCATAAATGTAGATTTATCTGGCACTTTTCTACCTAAGAGAATGAAGCATTTCCAGACTGCTTCCAAAATGTGAGAAAATGCCACAGTGGTGTTGTAGTGAGGAGAGAAAATGGGTGCCATTTGGTTCACTGTAAACAACCGAACTTTAAAAGACAAGGCTAGAACTGAGAAACACAGATAATGGAAAGGGCATGCTGTAAGTCCAGAAATATTTTGCGGCATGTGGTGATTATTATTTAGAAAAAAGCACATGTCAGAGATTAGCGAGGATTCATCTGTTGTTTAGATCCAATCACATTTTCAAATGGATGGAGTAGAAACGGTTTCATTTTGTGCTTTTTGGGGTTTTTTTTTGGGGTTTTTTACAACTCCTATTATCATCAGCTCCCTGCTGTCCTGTGCAGAGCTCCAGCATCTGTTTCTATTTAATTTGCAGTTTGAAATCTAATTTTGCAGATCTTGTTAAGGACACAGAGGGAACGCAGGAGCCAGCAGCACGTGACTGGAGAGAGCTGGAGCCAAAAGGAATGACAGAGAAAAAGAAAGCATAGAAGCAAATGGATCAATAAAAGACAAGAGAGGTCATTAACGGTACTGGGGAGGTCATCAAACTTAATCTTTACTGATGAAAAAGTTTGGGTAACTCTTTGAAAATATTAAAAACACTGAATGTGTTCATTCAAAAAATGATCCTTTGTTCAGATTTAACAGAAGGAAAGTTTGTCTTTTGTCCCCCCAAACAGTGATTGAAACTAATGAACAGATGTTAGCTGCCAACAGATGAATTTTTGTTCCACTTGGTCTCAGACTGATGTCACCAGAAGTCGCATTCCCTGCAGAGTCTCCATCACTGTACATTTGGGACGATGCAAATTTTTTGCTCAGTTAAATTTTTGACATTAGTTTGAGACATCTCTACATGTTGCATCGTTTGAGGCAAACACGTGACTACTGGTGGCTTTTTGAATAATCACCTTCCACCTAAAATGAGTCCTTTACACACCTATTTTATCCATAGATGGCTTCCAGTCTCACATGTAGCACCAAGTTTGGCACAAGTGTTAAATGAAACAGTCTGCGAGTGTATTTGTACCTGTTTTTGTTGCTGGAGATCCAGTCAGAGATGTAGGCAACGGCTTGACGGTGGCACTGTTTGTTTCCAAAGCTACAAGCTAACATGATAAGCTCTCTCTGCAACTCCCTGAATAGACATAGAGAAGAAAAAAATGCTCAAAGAAACATCTTATGGACAATAGGTTCTTGTCTGGACACAGAACATCACTCACATGTAGCACAGAGATTATTCCAGAATTTTTTCAGACTGGTTTAGCCTAATACTTAAACTTTTATCATGTCTCAAATTGCATTCTTGCATTTTCTATTTGGAGTGCATACCGTGAGATTCTGGGTGGCAGCGTAATACTTGCTAGCTAGCAGTAGCTGATCTTTTTAAAGGTCACAGCACTCTGTGCTTAATAACTTTGTGGAGGGTGACTGGTGGTTCTTTATGTTAAATTTATGGTCTGAGATTTCCAGGTTTGAGTCATAGAAGGTAGATATTACTTTGTCTGAACTTCATTGTCAGCAAAAAAAATCCCCCTAAAATCAACACGTTTAACCATTAATGATTTGCAGTCTAGCTAACAAACATCAAGCTAAGCTAAACCACGACTTTCACCTTTGTCCAGACTGGAAATAGATACGGCTGACTTCTGATTCATTAGTTTGAGTTAAGTAACCTAAGAATCTGACATGAATAATTCTGCTCAACGATGTGACAGGAAAGAGAATAAGCAGGCTGCTAGAATCCTGAACTACATTTTGTTTTCTGTTTCAATGATGCGACGGTGTTTCTCAGTCAAAGAACAAATGTTGTTAAAGGGGCACTGCCTTCCACTGACTGACTGAGTGTTGTTAATGCAATACCACCAACAGGAATGTCTGTCTGCTGCATACTCAGTCTGGTAGGATGCTTGCAGGACGTTGCCCTCTGTGCCGGGGCCATTCGTTGGCCAACCCATCTGATGGTACCGCGATGCAACCTGCTTCAGCACGTAGTCCTGTTAGCACACACAATGATAAGAGACGTTTTATTCTGCTAACAAGAAGCAGTTAGTGGTTAATTGATCGATTAAAATTGTGACTGATTGGTTGTTTACACTGAACAGCCTGTATTCGTCTGTGCGGTCCAGCAGTTTGTCCAGCTGGTAGAGCGCTCGGCTGGCAGCGTGCCATGGAAGGAAGGACGTCTCCTCTGGCAGATAGCCAATCAGCTGCAAAGGAACACCCTGTGGAAGGTACCCCGCCCTGAGGAGAGATGATGTGGATAAAAAGTGAGTAGTGGGAAAAGTGTTAAGGCAAAAACATCTTGGTAAAGAGGAGACAGTTATTCTTAAAATTCTCAAAACATGAAGCAAATGGAAAATACATTAAAGACTTTAAAGGTACAGTCAGTCAAGTTAATTTAAAATAAAATAAAAATAATAAATGCACAATAACTGAGCCACATATGTAGTATACAAAAGGCAAAGGTGAAGACAAGTCATAGGCATTTGCATACAGTGGAGACAAATTTTAACTTCTGTCTGGACCGTGCTTTATCATCTAAGAAGAGTTCCCTTCATCACAGAAGTGAAAGCACAAAGAAAACGGACAACTCCTGAAATGAAGTCAGGTCTCTAACACATGAAAATGTGCATAAACATGCTTACTTATTCACAACACTGTCACAATTAATTATTGCCAAGAGATTAGACATGGGATCCTCCCGTCTCCAGAAAACTGACAACGAGCTGGCGAAACAAC
The DNA here is from genome assembly GCF_018398535.1 of Haplochromis burtoni. Lineage (NCBI taxonomy): Eukaryota > Metazoa > Chordata > Actinopteri > Cichliformes > Cichlidae > Haplochromis > Haplochromis burtoni. The sequence goes on from NW_024582817.1 coordinate 212,632, forward strand.
AACAGCAGCTGGTTACAAGTTACATCAGCTAATGTTAGACTCGAGTGTCTTAAAAATAACAGTTTTCTTCTGTCAAACAGTTTGATTAAATTTTCATGTTGTGTGAGTTTATTATGTTTGATCCACTTTGAAGAAAGAAAGAAAGAAACCAGCTAACAGCTCTAACAGCAGCTCTGCTGTGTTTTCTGCTGCACTCTACTAATCCAGGTGATTAAGCATGATTAAGCAAAAAGTAGAGAAAAGCTAGTCTTCATTAGCGACTACGAGGGAGACTATGTTCGCACAACAGTTGAGACCTTTTTAAAGTCTGGTAAGAGCGTTTTGTCATTCTTTGGAGGAATTTTTTTATGGTCATTTTTGGGGACTCTAATATCTCAGTGCAACAATCAACACAAATCCTCTCTCTGGTTATTCATATTTGAGGTATTTTTTTGTGTCTTTTCCCTTAACAGGGACACATCATGAATATTTCCAGGAACTGAATTAAGACATGAATTATTTGTTGTTTTTTGACACACTTGCCATTCCGTACGGAATCTTTGATTTCAGTATTTCTGTAGATTTTCAGGACACACAGAGGACCCTTGAGCTAATGTAAATATAGATTTAATGAAGATTTGATCTTTAACCCTCATTGTTTAACCCTCAACCTAAAAAGCACCACTTTAGGAACACATTAACAAAAACATGGCCTCTAACCTGAGCTATTTAGCAGCCCCGGTTACATTCACTGCCTCATCAATATTAACGAGCTTCTTTTGTGCATTCATTAACATTCATGATGCTTTTTGGTGAGGGGTGGGCACCTCACCTGTTTCCTGCACTGACCTTCGCTCACGCCCACAGCTCATGAATATTAATGAGGCAGGGTGGTGGAGGACACAAAGTGAACTCAGGAGTAATATTAGGGTTCTTTTTGTTTTTGATTCTGATTATTGATGTTCAGTGAGAGAGCTCAGCCTGTGAACAGTGACCTTTACAGAGGATGTCAATCACAGTGACTGACTCATACACACAAGAGGAGGTGAAGAAAGTGAATGCTCTTGTATTGAAATACTGTTTTTTTTTTTGGTTGCTGGTTTTTAATTTTCAGAGGCAGACAGACAAGATGACAGGGGCAGACTCCACGGAAAGTCAATCTGTTTGAGATAAGACTCGCTAAGTCTCTGAGCTGCCAAGGAAAGTCTGAATTCCAGACCATCATATTTCCATAATCTGCCTCATTTCCAACCCGACCAGCCTCCACACATTCATCTCCATTCCCATCATGCACCTGGCCTCTGGGACATTACCATAATCCATCCAGCCTGCACAGACTTCCTGTTTACCACGCTGCAAAAACACTGACGGGACTCGACATAAAGGCAGAGAGAGATTGCAGTCACCATGGCAACTCCAGCTGGACATTTATCTGTTTTCTTATTTGTTTATTTGTCATTGTTTTTTAAACATCATCCATCAGCTATCAGTCCACATCAGCTCTGAGACTCGTTCGTGTCACACGTCACTGATGCTGCACATGATCCATCATCAAAGCGACAACTGTCAAAATAATAAAAGGGTCAAAAAATCTACCTCAGCAGCTTTTCTATGAAGTTTAATATGAGGTCAGGTATTTTTTCCACTGCCAACCACTGTAAAGCTTGCACATCTGGCAGAGAGATTTCATTATTATGTAAATTAATGGATTATTCATAACACAAAGGCCTCCTTACATGCATCAACAAACTTAGCCCCACAAAAGTTTAACTGCACACTCCACTGAAAACTGCACAAATCTAAAAACAAAGAAATTAACTGAAGATAGAACCAAAGAATTACACAAGTAGAACCTTTCCTTTACTGATTTTTTTTTTATATTTAGATGAGCAGAGTGATAATGAAAATCATTACAGACTGTATATATAAGATGGAAGTTGCTACCATGAAATCCCTGGATGGCTCATAGCCTTCTTTGTGAACCCTCAACCTGAGAAATGTGTCACAAAACCACAAAAAGACTTAAAAACTGAAGATAGCTGGATGCCCATTGGTTGAAGACTTACCAACCACATGGTAAGATAGGTCCTGCTTGATTTCCTGTTTGCTTAAATATTACATAAGCACTTTGGACCATAAAACGTATCAGAGAAAAAAATAGTTCATAGACTGAAGACTGAGCTAAAGGGTTGTTTTCTTTAGAAAAACTTCTTTAGAACTGAACATGGGCGTCCTTCTATTGGTCATAAAAATGCAGGTTGAACTCATCACTTATGAGCATGCTTAAATCTGTTTGGTAAATATGAGGTGACAGCTAAAATTTTACTGCAAGATAAGTGAAGAAAGAACAGAGTGAATGTGCAACTGTCAAGGGTGTTAAGGAGGAGTGTGTGAAAAGTAAGTTACTTTTAGAGGACACAACTGGTCGACAATACCAAGATTGTTATAGGATTATTAGATGTTGCTGGTGATGCTGCCTAATGCAGTGGCTTACATCCTCAATAAAACTGCCAGGGTTGAATACAAGGACCTCAGTAAGCAGACTTCAGCTTTGATTACCTAGTTAATCTCTCTTCTGTAAGGACTCTACAGTTTTGATTGTATGACTCTCGTTCATCAGGACAAACAGTCACCTTTCAGCACCTTCTCTTTTCTGTCTATATTGTGTCTGTAATGAACACTGGGATCTCTAGGAAATGCTAGCAGGGCTTTAAATTTTAGTGTAGTTGTGAAATGAAGTGAAGCGATTATAGATTTTCAATTTTTGCTCTCAGTTACAGTCTCCCTCGCTCTCTCTCTGTTGCGCCCAGGGTTGTCGTCTTAACGAGCTCATTAACTCGTTAACATCGTTAAGGGCCAGTTAATTGTTTGTCCATTAGCCATTAGCAAGGCTCAGTGGAGAGCTAACGAGGGACTGGTGCACACATACAAGAGAGGCAACATCCATCACTGTTTAAGCGTACACTCACTGAGGCATTTATTACTGCTAAACTAGCCTGATACACACGCACGCACGCACGCACGCACGCACACACACACACACACACACACACACACACACACACCTTCATACAGTCGTGCTGCCTCCTATTTGTAGTTAGTGCTGGGTGGATTACTCAGGCTTTGGTCAATTGAAGTTTGAGCAGCAGAAGAATCAGCACGACTGAAATTAATTCTGAGATTAAAGAATCAATTCAGTGAGCAGCTCTCAGAAAAAGGCTGAAATAACATCTTCATAAATAAGACACATTTCTCAGTCTGCTAAATGAGCAGAGCTGGCAGTTTCTTTTTTTGCCTTCAGTGCGATAAAACAGATCTCAGTGGTTTTTTTGTGACTCAGAAGTGATCATTAGATGGCCTGGCAGCTGATTTGTTTGTGACCTGAAGAGTTTATCATGGTTTAATAATTTCTGGCTTTCATTTCGATCAGTACGAGCACTACACTCCCCGAAATAATCAGTTGATGCCACGATAAGGTGGAGAAATAAATCCCCGAGCAAGGAATCAAACTGTAGAAGAGGTACTATAAACTGCACATACCCAGCCTTCTTTTACCTCACCTCACCATCACTGGATATGAAGTACAGGCAGCAGATTCAACACAAGCTGTGCCTTCCATGTTATCAAATTAAAGAGGATGATTGTGAATTTCCCTTAGATGATGTGCAGGAATACGTTTTCTTGGTCTATATGCATGGATTACACATTTCGTTCCAGCAATGTCCCAAATGAATCAGAGGAAGCCCACAAGAAGATACCGTGGATCAAACACAGGGATGCACTAGATTGGTTATTATGTTAGTTATGTCACATAAATGTATGAGCTGTATGGATATAAAGTGGAATGTTACAGAACTTTATTTAAATCAGACATTTAATGATAATGAGAAAAGTCTTCAGGCAGTATAAAAGATGTAAGTAATTTCCCTTCTGATTTCCTGTCACGGTCCGGGTCAGTAGCCGTGTGAAGAGTGGAAAGGAGGACTCAGATGCAGCACTTATTTAGACGTGAGGCGATTTATTAACAACACCAAACATAAAGTGGAGATGGCAAAACCGAACTAAGGATGAACTAAACTGGGAGAAACTACACCGAGGAATAGCAAACCAGAACATGAAGGGAGAACAGCAGGGAGAGCACGCAGGGAATTTCACAGGGTATAAACACAGACGACGCGACGAGGAACAGAAGCAAACACACACCATAAGTACACAGAGAGACACTGGGAAATCACACGCAGGTGGGAGACACAGCTGGACCTGGTTAACCTGACGAGACAGGGGAACACTGACACCAGGGACCAATAGAGGGAGCACAAACCCAGAACCCAGTATCTAAAATCCCAAAACACAAACCATCCCAAAACAGCCCATGAATAATAGAGGAGAATAATAACAATAAAGAACACAAACACAAAGTCACTGATTCATGGCCGCAGGACCATGACATTTCCAAAACGTGATGCACATTTCGAATAAATAAATAAATAAAATACAGCTGTGGTCTGAAGAAGGTTGAATGCACTCATCAGGAGAATCAAATATATACATACACCCACTTAAATCCTTTGCTAAGTGCAGCCAAAGCCTGCCATGAACTGGAAACTGCTGGAGCACCAGCGTCACTGTTTTACATCTCCATGGACTGAGCACTGTGAGGCTTTCAAAGCTAAGAACACAGGACTAATTGTCCAGCATGGCGGTGGTAGGAAGACAGATTAATGAAGTTGGAGGATTGCCTCTAAATTCTTTAACTTCACCTAAAATGAACAGGTAGATGGACACAGTTTGGTGTTCTAACAGGACAAATACACAACAAAACTGGTTTTGGAATGGATACAGCAGGCTAACATTGCACTTCTGGAATGGCCTTCACAAAGTCCTGACCTCAACCCTACTTTTAACTATGCTTAAAAGTCAGATCTATGCTGATGAACCAAGAAGCTGTCAGGAAGAACGGTCAAATACGCAGCCAGAATTATGCCAGAACCTCCTTGATGGCTAACAAAAACATCTGTTTGAGGTGCCACTTGCTACCATACATTTAACCAAATATTAGTGAGGGTATATCTACTGTATATATCTGAGTATGTATGTACATATCTGACCCTATGTGGATCAGAAAAAATTGAAAATAAATTCAAACTTTTGCACCCAGTTGTTGTTTTTCAAAGTCATTAAAAATGTATGCTCTGCAATCATCCCACCCTGGAACACCAGTTCAAAGAAGTCATTAAAAATCCAAAATTACCCTGACATTCATGCCCATGAATGGATGTAAACTTCTGTCCACACCTGTAAGTGTTCGTTGTGTGATTTGGCTGCATTTTATGAAATACATTTAATGTTTTTTATCCACTCACATGCAGCCCTGAAAATATAATGTATATGATTTAATTGCGTATTATCGGAGTAAAACTAAGGCAGCGAGAATACACATGTGTTTTGAGCTAATGATATCTTTCTACATATTCATAAGAAAAAATGTCTTTAGCCCACTTTAAGTTGGAAAAAGTTCCTGTAATGCTCTTAGTGTCTTCTAGACGTCTTTACTCCTGAAATAAAGAAGCGAGAAAATCCGTGAAGCAGATGTTGAGCTCAGAAGCATGTTTGGAAAATGACTAAGCCTCAAAAACGAATGTGTGAGACCTACAGTTAATGTTTCACATATAGCAGAAGGCTTCTTTTAGGATTAATAGCATCTCAGAGAAACTTTGCCAACAGGATGTGTGTCAAAGTGTTTCCTGTCCTCAAAAAGTTTAACTCTTAAAAAATAAATGTTGCATAGAAAAAGACTTTTCGTGGGAGGACTAAAAAAAGACAAAACAAAAAGCACATCGCGTTAAAAAACAAATTAACTCTTGTCTTCTAATGTTGTGTGGTGGTGCTACTGCAGATCCAGGGTGAAGTAAGAGTACTCTGCTATCAGTGTGCATATTCATGGATCTGTAGTTTCTTTTTCGGTACAGATGGAAACCTCCTGCTGAGCTCCCAACTCAACACACACATACACACACACACACACACACACTCCTGAGCAGAAGACGACAGCGCAGTCGTCTCTGGATGTTGCTCATTCAACATGACAGAGGACAGATGGCTGAGAGAGGGAAGGGAAGATACAGAAAGAAAAAAAAGGAGACGGGGGTAGATTGAGTTATAGGCTTGGTGTCAGAGTAGATTTTGGTTACAGTGCTCAAAAAGCTTCAGGCTGAAAACATCACCATGAGAAACGACTCACTCAGCCTCCCCCCGCCTCCGCCCGCGCCGTGGCTGCCGATCGCTCATTCATCACCGAGTTCCCGTCTGCCTTTGCTTATTTTTCAAATTCTTTGTACACCGTCTGTACGCAACTTCTTTGAATTCAGAAATGTGGACGGACCCAGATGTGTGCGAGGCAATTCAGCTCATACCTTGACCCATTCACAGCCGTACTGTAGCACCAGGGGACACACGGGCAGCTTTGAGGAGACTTTGCATGAATTCCAAAAAGCAACCACAGTGCAGTAGTAACATCAAAGAGATACTGGACTAAATGCCAGCTGCTCAGATGGTTCATTTTAGTAATTGTAAACAAATGATGGAGCTCAAATCATCCAACTTTTCACAATCATAAAACAATTCTGGCACCTGAACTTAATTCATTTCAATGAAATGCAGGTGAATTCTGAAATTCTCAGAAAGCTTTATGATCCTGGAGTGCTTGTAGGAACAACTGGATAGGAACTGTGGCTGAATAGTGTAGTGGTAAGACTAATTTTAAATCTTGCTTTTTATTTGTTTTTGTTTCTAATGTCTCTGTAAAGCACTTTGAATCACCTTGTTGTTGAATTGTGCTATACAAATAAACTTGCCTTGCCTTGCCTTACAAATCTTTGGAGTAGGAGTCACAAGTTTGATTCCCAACCGGTATCCAGTAAGGGTCTTGACTAGACCCCCCCATGCTAAAACCAAGCCTGGCGCGGCTATGTGCGCAACCTGTCCACAGCTCGGACACAAGTATGCCGCTACATATTGTACTCTGTGTGATTGAAGTTTGTTTGGAGGAAATGGTTGTGGTTGGTTTTTCACTCAATGAAAAACAGATCCTCTCTCTAAGACTAAAAAAAAAGGTGTTGTTTTAGCAAAACCAAAGTTTACTGGAAAGCTGTTGGAGACACACACCAAGCATGTTTATATGTGGGAAGTAACTGATGATAAGAATGCAGGGGAGAACATAAAACATCACACATGATACAGGATTGAGGAGAATCTAGTACAAGGCAGTGTTGCTAATCCCAGAGCCGCAGAGCTGCACTTCTCCATGTGCTGGTGGAAATGTGTGTGTGTGCTGGTAAAGCTCTGTCCTGAACTCTTCTGTATAAAGAGTCATGGGCCTCAACTGAACTCACATTATACAGAATAAACCTCTGTATACACGGCCAACTAAATCGAAGTCTATACCCGGCGGCAAAACAAAACACCTACTCAACTCTGAAACACATCTGTCGATGTTCAAAATTTCCATCTGTTTGACAGAAGACGACAAACTGTCAGCCCTGTGCAAGAAAAGCCCTTCACCTTATAGGAAAAGAAACACAGAAGCAGACACAACAGATCTGCCTGGCTCCATCCTCTGTGTCCACATGCTTTTATGTCTTGAAGCCAGAGTGAAAGATGAGCCAATAAGTAAGAAAGAGAGTGAGAAAAGGGCTAGAACCTCTCCTACTTCTGCCACTGCGGTATATCATAGCAAACTATCATCTCACCTGGCCAGGTTAAAAGCATCATCGATAAGTCCTGCCCTGTTTCCAACTGAGATGATCTGCAAGTGAGCAACAAGCAAAGAGGGATTGAAAAACTGAAAGAGAAAAAACAGACAAACGCAGATGTTACTGAATACAGACAAGTTTTACTTGGGGGTTGGTGTGCAGCTGCTGAATCAGCAGTTTCCAGTTCTGGAGGTCGTAGTTCACGCGGAAGTAGCCCGTCTGATTGATGTTGCCTACCAACCATGTGCTGTCATCCATCTGACCAATCCTGTGGGTTTCTGAGACACAACACAACAACAAAACATTAACACACTTAATCCAAGCATCGAGAAAACAAAGACATCAAAAATATTAAAAACATCAGATAGGCAGATAACGACATGGTGTCCTGTCAGGATCTTCAGAGGACTCCAAGTTCCAGTTCCAGTTCCTCCTATAGTGTAGGGTTTTTTAAAAACATTTTTAGGGCTTAAACGTTAGAAGTGAAATGACAGTAACACTCAATGAACTCATTACATGGTATCAAAATGTTGGTTTCTCACTTTATACACTGTTGTCATTCAAGCAATAATAATGAAGGTAAAATATAGCAATGTTTTATACTGTTCACAGTAACACCGGTATAATGTTGGGCAACGATAAGAAAATGAAATATCGCGATAGAATATGGGTAAAACACACATGCGCAGAGCTTTTGTTTTCATACACACATGGCGGAAAAAGCCTGGCAGCGACTAAGAATGAGAAGGGCAAAAGCGGATCGTTGAATGAAACGGATGAACCAGAACTGGTTTGTAAAAATGCTGCAACTTCAGTGGTGTGGAACTGGTTTAGCTTTCGTCCGTCAGATGCACAACAAAGCACTATTTTTGGTAGCACATGCTAGCGGGCCGTCGTTATTACCGTGTTTTTTGGAAAATACAGCACACTTAAAATCAATCCTTTCATTTTTCTGAAAATCGACAGCGCCCCTTATAATCCCGTGTGCCTTATGTATGAATTCTGGTTGTGTTTACTGACCTCGAAACGATTTTATGTGGTACACAGCGTCAAATGTTTCAGTACGACTTTGCTAAGCTACAAACCCGCACCGCTTGATGGATTGTCGGAGCATTACGGCTATCGTGGGCCGGAGCCTCGCGGAGTGATACGTACTGTGCTTCAACATAATATTACCGTATTGTGTGTGTATAACCTCTTTTTAAGTTTTGTGGATATTATACATGGTTATGCTGAGGATATGTCGGCCAGTTTCCACTGGAAATGCCTTTTGGTTAAACTGTCAGCAAGGAATTTGCATTTGCACTTTAAATTTTTATATAACTTTAATGTACATAAAAAACAGCTGTTTGTTTAAGTGAAAATACATAGATTTTTTTTTCCACTAATAAAGTTGTGGAGTTGTAAAGTATTTTGTCTAGTGTTAAATATTTCATCAGTTATATCGTTATCGCAAATTTTCAAATGTATATTGTGATAAATATTTTTGGTCATATCGCCCTGCTCTAATGCCAGCACAAACTGTGTTTTGACATAAATAAAAGTACTGTAAGGATTAAATTGAGTGCAGTGACAAGATAACTTGTAAGAGGGGGGACGCTAATATTTTTGGTACTGACTAATCGTATCAATATTTAACAGTAAAGTTTTGATTTTTTTCTTGTATTGAAATAAACTGACTGCACCATTTTAGCCCATTTAGTAAATATGGCTCTAAAAGTTGTTTGTTTGTTTTCTTTTTTCCGTGAAGTCAGCAGATGTCTTTTTTCATTTTAACTGAAAGAAAATGTACAAAATGTTTAATTTTACTTGACAGTGACAGTGTTTTTATTAGATAGTGCCTCATTTTAATATTTAAATATAAACATTTGGAAAACTTGATATAAGCGATCGACTGCAGATATTTTGAGGTGATATTAATGAAAATATTCATCCATTAACCTATTCATCTTATCATAGGCTGAGAGGCTGTTGTAGGAATGGTAAGACAGTCTGTACCGACAGTCTGTTGCAGTCTGTTACACTTCATTTATCATTCACAGTCTCATTCAACATTTTATTCCAAAAAACATGCACAATATTTTTTCCCAGGCTGTTTACAGGATTTTTTGAATTATAAATGAGTAAAAAGAGATTTCTAAAATCATCTGGCTTTAATGTGCCATTAAAAAGATATGATAAGATTTTTGAATCTGGTTTTACCAAGTCCTCCGATTTGTTCTGTTTTGGAAAAGAGTACAAACCAGGAATATTTGTACAGAGGACGCCCCATTTGCACATTTAAACATTTTAGAAAACTTGGAACACACAAACCAAATAGAAAATTGGGTGCAGCAGAAAAAAATATCTTGAAACTACAACCAGCTAAGAATAGCCTGCTCATTCTGCACAACCTTTTAAGGATCGCAGCATCTTACACAACAATGTGAATATTCTCAGAGATGGCAAAATTAGGTTGTAGTGCTTTAGTAGAACAGCTTGCAGGATGTGTATAACAGCCTGAGGAAAACAGGGAAAATAGCAGCTGACTCCAGTCTGGCCCACTTCTTCAACTTATTCCCTCTGATAGGAAACAAACTACCTCTGAGTCGTGAACTTTAAGACTCCTTTCTTCTCATTGCAAATAGGTGAAGATATGCCAGAATCCAAACTCTTCTTCTGAAGTCAGCTCTTTCCAAAGATGAGAACTTGATGTTTTTTTAGGCAAAGACAGATATAGGAAGTATATTCCTCAAAAATAGGCCTGAATTACGTCCATTCTAAAGAGACTGAAGGGGAACAAGCCAGAAAACAGAGTTAGCATCTCTGACAACACTCATAAAGTGAGAATAGCATTATTTCAGAGAGGCCCATAAGTCATGCTCAGCTTTAATCATTAGATAATCTAACCGTCAGCACACATCAGCTGATGGCTCTGTGAAACCTTCGACTAGTCCAATCAGAAACTCTCATACACTGTGATAACCTGTCCGAAGCTGCCGCTTTGCAGCTCACCTCCTCTTTTCATGCTTCACGTTGTTTCTGGCTTAATAAACGTCATATCTGCTGTCACCGATGCCTGCTCTGATCTGTGTGTGTGGAGGTGGTGGGGTCTTACAGCTGGTTTCACTGGCACAGAGCTTCAGGCAGAATTACCTTTAAAAAAATCTGAAGCTTCAGTTTTCCAGAAAAAAAAACTAAACCAAGCAGGATTTTATTCCATAAAGCAGCCAGCAAGACAAAAGAGGAACAAGCTTTATTCTGAAAGGTTTATTTTTCATGTAACACACTTTTCTCCAAAAGCTAATAAAGACAAAGCACTACCTCAACACAGAAAATTTTTGTTGTCTGTAAGAAGTAATTTAATCGTCCTAATATCAAAGAAAATGCAGCTGTACTTTGTAGAGCGCGCTATTCTTTAAAAAAACAAGCTCGTGTGACCTTTATTTCTCTAAAAGCTGAACAACAGTGAGTTTTACACATTGTTAAATAATGAGGGAGTTTTATTTAGAAGAAAAAAACTTTATTTTATGAGAAAAGAAAACATGAAGAATTATATGTGGGAGGTTCTGTGTTTACTGCCAGCACTGAAAGACCTCTAACCTTGAAAATGAGATCCCTCAAAACAATCTACTGTATCTGTTCGCTTCGATTTGTTGAGCCCATTAACTACAGATTACATGTCTGGAGATAATGAGATAATTAATTTGTGATCAGGAAATAGATTAGTCTGTTGGCATAACAAAACAATGCCAAGACAGCGGCTCATCATTTCAAGGTAACACGATAATTAAGTCATGATTGCAGAGCACACTTTCATGAATGATCTGAGACGTGAGAGCAGCACAGAGAATCATTACACCCACACTACTGTACCTGTCTTGTTGTTGATCCAGATGAGAGACTCTGAACAAACGGCAGATGTGTTTCCCACGGCGACTGTGAGAGGGACCTGCCACTGTAAACTACAGAGAGAGAGTGATGTCAGTAATGGTCAGTGGAATTGGATTGGGTTTTATTGCCTCAGTTATCAGATAGAGAGGCATTACAGAGAGAAGAGAGAGCGATGGTCAGCGATGATCTCTTAGCATCATTCAGCTGGAAATGGAGCGAGTGACGCTCACTGTGTTACAGAGGGACAGGAAGTGAGAGTGTAATAGCTGCAGCAGTCAGCAAGCATCAGTCAAGTGGAAGTAACTGAAGGTTATTGTCTCTTTCTGAGAAACGGAGGTTAAATGTGCTGTCCAGTGAAAACTCTGGTTGGTTAGTCGGGTGATTTTTACATTTTCACTGTCATCTGAACAATACAGAAATGCCCCTTCACTGCTTGAGTGGATTCTGCAACCTATCGAGCTTTTAAAAAACAATTATATTACCACAAAATGGCAGTTCTGCTGGGATTGAACTGGGCTGTTTTTCTTCCTGAACGGTTGACATTTAGGAGTTAAATGGTTTCTGAGAAGCAGCAAGGCAGATGAAATGTGGGAGTAATACACAGCAACACAATTCAGATTCTCTGAAAAAGAAAATCTACCAACAAAACCATCCATCCATAAATCCATCCATCCATCCATCCATCCATCCATCCATTTAGTTTTTCCCCCTGAACCTTTTTCCTGTTTTTCCCTAGGTATTCAGATGCGTTTCCTGACCACACACCCCAAATCTCTCCAGCAAGTTATGCTCTACGGGGAGCCTGGAAAACGGGAGGTTTCCTGTTTAGATCCCTGGACCATCTCAGGTGGGTTCTTTCATCACAAAGAAGCAGCAGCTCAAATATTACTTTGGGTGTTTTTTAATCTGTTCAATACATTGTTTTAACCTCAATCCATACTGGAATCCATACTGGTTTCACAAAATGACCACAGTTTATCATTTTCCTGTTCACATTGTTTTCATGGGTAGAAACCCTGGTTACAGCTGAGACCTCAGAATGCTTGGATAGTCAGTAAAAATGTTTTATACTGTCTTTGGTTGCGTATACCAAGTTGGACACACCCCTGTCTTTCTTATCAGAACTGGCTTAATCGTATAGGGTGTTGGAAACATTCCTCTGGGATTTTGGTCCTAACTGCTGGAGATTTGTGGGCTAGACAAGAAAATTACACAACATCCAAAATGTGTTCTATTGGATTGAGATCTGGTGAGGAGTGAACTCACTGTTATGTAAAATAAAAAAAACATTTTGGGATGAGTTGAGCTTTGTGGCATGCTTTGTTGGATCCTGCTGGAAACAGCCATTATAAGATGCATACAATGGGGTTATAAATGGATGATAGGTTTCAGCAATGATACTCAGGTAGCCTATGGTGTTTAAACAATACTTAGTTGGTGCTATGGAATCCAAAGTTTTCTCAGAGAAAGCACAACTAAGAAATAGTAGTAGTAGATAGAAGTAGATAAAAAACATTGTATGATAAAATTTCAGTGATCTAAATGGTATGACAGAATCCTGAAGATACACAGCAATTCAATTTCTTTAAACGATTCATTTTGAAGTCTTTTCTACCAAGGTCAGTGCAGATGTAAGAGAGGCTAATGGTTTGTGGATCCTCTACTGTGGTTGTATGTGAGGTACTTTGGAAGCTTTAACAAAGAGCTTTACAGATGAACTAAGTGATATAAAAATGTTATAACTGAAGCCACACCAGCTCGGATGTCCCCCAGATTAACAAGGTCCACATCAGGTGTTGAGGAAGGCTACTGGGACAAGAAGGCATAAGTGGACAAGGGTGAGAACAGTGAATAGGAGAAATAGATTCCCCCTATTCACCATTTCTTGCTGTCATAATGCTGTTATGCAAGTAATCCCAATGGAAAGGTGAAACAACTAGTAGATCACATTTCCAACTGCTTGCAACTGCTATCACAACTAGAGATTGACTGGATTCAACACAAATGCTACGGCAAGCTAGGATCATGGCTAAGCTGGAAACCTTGTTCCTCAGTGGCCGATTACTATGTATTACGTAACTCTTTTCACATCTTCTGTTAGATCTTCAGAGGCTACTTGAAGGTCTACTAGTGAATGCAGCATTGTTGACAGTCCCGACTGTGACCATTGCTGAAACCAACCATCTGATCTATACCATGAGATGCTTGGCTGCGAGATGAACGGCCACAAGGAGCAGTACCCCTCAATGGGGATGGGGACTTCTCCATGGAGCCCATTTATCAGAGCTGCAGAAAGATGTGATAAAGAAAGGAATGCCTAAGAAGTACAACTAGCTGCCCATACCTGGGACACTGGAAACTGCCAAGCAAAGACTCACAGATTTATACTAGGGAGATTAAAGCCAGGAGCATAAACCAGCTGTTCTCCACTGGACAATCCAAGGTGTACTCTCAGTGGCAGAGGAACTGGACGTCATGATCATCTGGCAACACAATTGAACCAAGTGCTAAAGGATGAAGCGGACTAGGAATGGCTAACTGAAGGCTGAACAGTCCTGATCCCCAAGGATTCCTAGAAGGGGCCAGTCCCATCCAACTGCCAGCCAATAACCTGTCTCAGCACTACATGGAAGTTCCTGTCAGGCATCATAGTGGCTAAGATGAACAGACACATACATCAGTACATGAGTGGGGCCCAGAAAGGAATTGGCACAAATAACCAGAGGGGTAAAACACCAACTCCTGGTAAATACAGCAGTTGCTAGAGACTGATCAACATGTGCACCACCTGGGCTGGTTTCAAGAACACCAAAAACTAAATGCCTCACACATGGATCCATGTGCCAAAGGGTCAGGGCTGTTTCAGCAGCAAAAGGAGACCAACATAATATAAGGTAAGTGGCAATGTTAATGTTATGCCGGATCGATGTATGTGCATGGCCAAAAAGTATAAAGCAAACAAAAAGAATTGCAGAACTATTTATGATGTCACGAGTGCATTATTGTTCGTCTGAGGTGAATGTTTTTGGCCAAAAACCAAACCCATGCGGATAGTGCTCTGTGAGGAAAGAATTTAGCTGAGTCTTAGAGCTCATTAGGAACAAATAGCTTCTTAATGCTTCCCTATTAGATGTTAAAGTCTAATTTTAATCCTAATAGTTACCATATGTAAGTACTAATAAGAGTCCTAAAAGTGAGTGTTTCTCTTCAGCACTGTTAAGAACCCTGACGTTATAATTAGACTCATTTTGATCAAATTGATTCATATTTTAATTAGACTGGATTTTCATTAGAAATGGCAAACAATCAGCTTTACATAAATACTTTACATCCAGTCAATTCCCCTTTTTAAGCAGTGGGTGTGTGAATACTGTAAAGTAGGGGTCATTGTAACACAATCAGCCTGAAAAAGAACCATTTACTATTCCTATAATAGCCATTTGTCGCTGCAGGCTATAGTGGATCAATACCACTGCCTAGCAAGCAAATACTTTATCTGATATTTATATCAATGTGATTGACAGGAGTGGAGCTAAACCACGCACACATACACACCCACAGAGACGCACACTGGAAGACACACAATCCACAGCCTGGACAGCAGAATGTGTTTATTAATATTGATGCAAGTGTGTGTGTGTCCTCAGAGTTTATGGTTTATTCATCAAAGGCAGAAACCAAGTGAAACACACACATTCATGCTGGGGGTAGAGAGAAACGCAGCATGACTGCAGTGATCTATTCAGAGTGGGAAACTTTAGAAACTCTTCAGACAGCATTCACCTCTCTGCTCATCTTCCTCCATTAAAGAACATGTTGACCCCATTTAGACTTGTCGTTCCAAGTGTCTCCAAGTCAGATAAAATCCAAACCTTTATGATCAAAAATATACCTACCTGCTCCTCTAAAGCCAGGATCAGAAGCCACAATATCAGCTCGACAGACGTGGGCTGTCAGGAATAAAAATGAGAGACATGCGGCGTCTCGTGGCATAAAACAACCCAAAGCTTCTAGGTCACTTCACAACTTCCAGACACAGAGGGCAATTTGTGTGTGCCACAAAATTAACACAAAACAGCACTTAACACAGACCACACCATAAAATTACCATAAAACTCTGTGACAAGCACCAAATTATTCATGACTACATGACTACTCTGTGTTGGAACACAAGATGCCCTGAGGACAATTTACAAATGGGCACTTATTGTTTCCCTTAGCACCCAGAGCTAGCAAAGCCAGAAACTCTGAGGGGAACCATTAAGAACAAAGTGATCATTCATAATAAGATGATTATTTATAAGTAGAACTTGACTATCACCAATGTTTGATGCTGTGTCAAGACAGGAAAGAGTTTATGAAGGAGTATCAAACAGGGCACTTGAGTTTTACCGAGGAAACAACCAGGAGGCATCCTAGTCAGATACCCAAACCCTACCTTCACTGTTTCTGTCTGATGGTGGAGACCAGTATTCCTACCCTGAACCTTCTTCCAAATAACTGAGCAGTTCACCATTTCTCTAAAGGAGGCTCTAAGCAACCTTCTGAGGAAGCTCATTTCCATTGCTTGTATCCTCAATCTATTTTATTCACTACCCACAGCTTGTGGCAGGACTCTAGACTATTCATTTTGTGTTAATATCCAATATACTGTTGACCAAAACACAAAAGGTTTGTGGACGATTGTGGGACCAGTTCACATATCTTATAAATCATGTGACAAACTACTCGAGACTCTAGACTCACTCTACTGTGAGACTACTCTCTGCAGGGTTTTCTTTTTTTGTTCTGGCAACACTTCCAGTCGTGTAAATTACCACCATATATACACACTTATAAGGGATAAACCAGACTCGACACCTTAAAAGATGTGTCTGTCATGGTCCTGGGCCATGTGGGCCCAGTATTCTTAGTTTCTTGTATTTTTGTATTTCGTTCCTTATTTAGGCCATGTTTCCTGAGTTGTCCTGTTGTGTTGTTCCCTAAGTGTTTTCCCTTCGTGACTCTTACCCCCTGTGTGCCCCTCTGTGTATTTTTGAGCCCTCGTCTCTCTTTGTGTTTATTCCATGTTTCCCCTGACCCAGCGTTTCTAGTTCCTTGTGATGTTTGTAATATGGTACTTGTGTGATTTATTCTATGGCTTCTAGTTTTGATCCCTTGCCCTTCATGTCTCTCTGTGTCCCCTCTGTTCTGTGTAATTGTGTGTCTTTGCATGTTTGAGTTTGTTTTCTGTCCCTCTGCATTGTGCATTATGTTCTCATGGTTGGTCTTTTGTTACTCCCTCTAGTCTAGTTTCTTGTGTTCCAAGCTGAGTATTTCCCTCCGCGTATTTTGGTTCTTAGAGTCCTCTGCCTTATGGTTTATGTCTCTGTGTTTCTTAGTTGCTTTCTCCACTGTGTCAAGTTTGCGTCTCTGTATGATACTTCCTGTTTTACTTTGATGGTCCATGTCTTATGTGAATGTGTCCTGCTTTGCTTGTCTCGTCCAGCCTGATTACTCCCAGCTGTGCTCTCCTTCTGTGTCTCATTCCCTCGTTATCCCTCTGTGTATTTAAGCCCTGTGTTTCTCTGAGTCAGGTCATGTTGTCCCTCATGCTGTGTGTGATTCTCCCTGTGTCTTCTGGTATGTGTTACAATTAGCTCTTCCCAGTTTAGTTTTGCATTGCTTTGGTATCACTGTTATCGTTTGTCACCTGTCAGCAATAAAGCTGCATTTTGAGTTCAGTCCTGTTTTCCCGTGAGTTTGCGTTTGGGTCCTATTTTCCTGCCTGCCACACACCGTTACATGACAGTGTCATGTGGTAGTTATGTAGCTGACTGAAAGCAAAGTCATATCTATGCTGTCAGATGTGCAAGAAACAAACAATCTCTGTATAGACAACTGTTAAAGGGCCTTCAACATGCACCTGGAGAAACAACATAAATGTTCCTCTGTTCATTTTACTTTAGATATTGTAATTACTGGGTAGACACTGCAGTTAAGCTCAGGAGATGATGAAATTTATCTGACTTTTGACAAGATACCAAATAGGTTGATGGAAAAATAGAGATGTCTTGGATCAGAGTTTAATTTTATTTTCATATTAAATCTGGGGTAGGGAACATTTTTTATCAATGGAAAAAGAAAAAAAGATGGATAAAAGAAAATAAAAAAAGTATATTGCAGGAGTGTTCTTCAAATGGCCACTTGATGTTAAAAAGCCCAAATTTACAGTGGAAATAAACATACTTATAGCCTGGTAAAAACAAAAAAGCAAACAACCAAAAAAGACGTTTTTTTTGTCTCTAAAGCTACAGCTCACCCTAACAGAAACTGTATAGAGCTCAGGAATATTTTAAGGATTAAAGACAGTTAACTGTTGCTAGCCAAGACCTCAGAACTGTAGTTGCAGCATTGTAGCATATTGACTATGTTTAATGGATTTATCTGAAGAATAATCATTCTAGCTCTTTAAAGAAGTCTAGTCTGGTGAGTGAGTTTGCAATCCTTTTTAAGCTATCTAGCTATGCTTGATAAGTTTGCTAGCAGTAGTGAATAACTTGATAAACTTGTTGTGACACCTCTTCCTTAAAAAAAGTCCACATTTCAATTGACATTATATCAAAGTCAAGTTTTTAAAATGTGAATTCACAAACCAATATGTGTTGTGTTTACCTTTTCAAGGCTCTTTTAAAGATGCACTTTGAGGAGATTTTGGGACAAATACACTTTTGAGACCAGATCAAACAAGTCACAAAGTAGTCCGCAAGGTTAGTTATGTGTGGTGATGCAATGAGCTGTGACGAAGACTTTCCCCTGTGAGTGTGGGGTCTGATAACAATGTGTGGACAAAAAGTCAGTGCAGACCTCTCCAAAACCGATATGAAGCACAGTGATGTCCCACGGATGTCTGGTGCAGCAAAGGGTCTAGGGTCTCTTTTTTTCTAAATTTCTGGCTGCTGTAGCTTTTTATATTTCAACTTTGCTTCCTCTGTCTGACTAACAAGAAGAAGGAAGGTCGAGCTAGAGGTGACAGAGTTGAAGATGCTAAGATTTTTATTGTGAGTGACCAGAATGGATAGGATTAGAAATAAGTACATCAGGGTGACAACTCAGGTTGAGCCGTTTGGAGACAGGCAAGGCTGAGATAGTTTGGACATGTCCAGAGGAAGGATAGTGCACATATTGGACATAATGTTGAATATAGAGCTGCCAGGCAGGAGGAAAAGACTCATGGATGTAGTGAAGCAGGATTTGCAGAGGATTGGTTTGTCAGAGGATACTGGAATACTGTGAGATGGAGGTGATCTGCTGTGGTGGCCTCTAAAGCGAGCAGCCAAAAGAAGAAGAGGAGCTTTTTCTGGTAAATTTGTTTAGTCATACTTATCTGGCTCATCAGGGTAAAGCAGTATATAAATACTTCCTTCGACTGTGGTTTTGTGGACTCATGAATAATTCATCACTGTCCTGTTTAGCATTAAAGCTCATTAAATCAAGCACACAGACACTGCTTCTCCAATCACATCACTGTTTACCTGTCAGCTGACGAGACACCACAGAAACGAGCTGTTAAATCCTGACTGAGATACTGTTTGATTTATTTTCAGTAACATTGCCTCGACCTTAACGTTAGCTCATGCTGTCCTCATCGTCTCTCTTCCTCTGCCTGTCACTTCAGTTCTTTTAAAGGCATTTATCTCCCTGGTTGTTTGATGGTGGAAAAATAAAAAGACCCAAATTTAAAATGTCTCCAAGCACAACATCAGAGGAAGAGAAGAATGTGTTTGACAAAAATAAACCGTGATCTTCAAAATGTCACCTTAATACCTGAAGTTAACAAAATGCCAAAAAAAAGTCTGAAAATGTAGATTTGGTTTTTTTTTTGTTATGTAAATGAAAAGCTTCCTCTCCAACTTAAATTTATTGGATACAAAGATAACTGCCTGTCACGCTAATGTGACAGCTGGTTGGATTTCAGTTTATGAGTGGCTGCAGGTAAGTTAGCATGCTAGTTAGTTTTCATCCATCCATTCTTTTCCACCTATCATTGTCAGGGTCGCGGGGGGGCTGGAGCCTACCCTGGACAGGCCCACTTCTGTCGCAGGGCTAACAAAGAGACAGACAACCATTCACACCTATGGGCAATTTAGAGTTACCAATTGCCCTAACCCAACTAACCGCTTGTCATTGGACACAAACACAGGGAGAACATGCAAACTCCACACAGGCTGAACTCAGGACCTTCTTGCTGTGAGGTAACAGTGCTAACCTGTACTTCGGTGGACACCAGCCTTTCCAGGTTGTCATGAGAGACTTTAAAAATACATTTTAAAACTCATTATGTGATCTGAAGTCTATGCAAAACCATCCTCACTTTCTTTCAAGCACATACTGATGCTTAGTCACGACCTTAGTCATCATGTGGGAATACAGTGGGTACCCTTTTAGTGGGTTTTTTTTTTCCAGAGTTACTACTCCTACTACTCTAACACAATTCAATAAAAAGCCCTCCATGTCTAAAATAGATTCCATGAGACCAGACCAGGCCTAAAGTGCTCTGCTGGTGTCATCAACAGCAAAGTAGTGAAATGCATAACTACAGTAACCAAGGGAAGAGTGGAAAAACTTGTCTATGTACATTCTCACTCATCAGCACCATTGTAGAGGTCCAGATACCTTCTTTTCAAAAGCAGTGGAAAACATTTTTGCAGGTAACATAACTTTTTCTTGTGTTGTTAGGTTAAGTCAAACATTAAGCTATAACAAGTTAACCCTGCAAAGGTCCATACTGACATGACAGCATCAAGCTGTAGACATTGTGAACTGCTGCAGATTTCTCAGCTGCACATCCACGATGTCTCGTGTTCCACTACATCCCAAAGGTGCCCTATTGGATTTAGTTTATTTAAACTTTTAGGAAGATCTAAGCTCTGTAGACCACATCTGCATCTGATGTGATCTGCTCCATTCTCTGTAAACTTTAGAGATGGTTGTGGCTGCTCATCCCAGCAGATGAGCAACAATCATGCCATATTAAGTAACTTCAGTCAATTTTGTTCTTTATTCTGATGCTCAGTTTGAGCAGGTCATCTTGACCTGCAAACATACAATTTTTAAAACTGGAGTAAGGTTATAATCAGAGTTAATTGTTAAATTAAAGTACCTTTTTATAAAAGGTATATGAGGTTCTCAGTGGCAGAAAATAATCTGCGATAAGATGTTATTTTT
This sequence comes from Haplochromis burtoni, assembly GCF_018398535.1. Classification (NCBI taxonomy): domain Eukaryota; kingdom Metazoa; phylum Chordata; class Actinopteri; order Cichliformes; family Cichlidae; genus Haplochromis; species Haplochromis burtoni. The sequence continues at coordinate 233,442 of NW_024582817.1, forward strand.
TTAGCAGAGCCAAAGGAAAATGAGAAGGTGCAATCTGCATAGAAATGAACACTTGTGAGATATATAATGATCTCTGATTTTACAAACTTTTCCCTTCCTATTTTTTTCTGTTTTCATATCAAAGCTGAATGATACAGGGCTGGTTGTCCATAGAAGATGACTGAGGCTCAAATTTTGTATCTCTATATGTAATCATGGGAAAAGAGGGATTTGCGTTTGGTCTAAATACACCATGAGGGTGAAGCGATGATGATGAGCTTTTTCCGACAGCTGACTTGTTTAAGTAATAAAAGAAAACAGCAAAATAGCAAAAGCGCCAGATATTGTTCCTTCATACAGTGTCCCATTAAAAGAACTGGAGACTGAAAGTGTCGACAACAATTGTCTGAATTGTACAAGAAGAATTTAAAGCTTTAAAGAAGAACTATTAAATCCCAGGAAAACCAGCCAGTTTAACTGCTTCAAAAACCTTCAGCAAAATGATCATTCGCTGGATGAACCCACATCAGTATTTTCTCTCCAGAAAAGTTGTGAGTTCCCAAGTTATTGAAGGACTGGACAACCTGCACACAATTTAGTGCATGTCCAAGAGTTCTCTTCTCATGAAAATAATACTGATAATAAATAATTAAATAAAGCAGTCTGGGCTTGAGTCAACAGCGTGTACACTTCGGGACACTGCTGTGCTTCTAAACAAAGCTCCGCTGGATCAAACAGCAGCATCAGCCCCGGCTGCACTCAGCCGTGATGCCGAATCAACTAAAAGCACAGCAGCAGTTTCTTTTTAGTGTTGGTGAATGCCCTGGGACCGCTGAGTGTGTCTGAACGCAGCCCCGCGAGACTCAACAAGAGCAAAAGAAAGATTTCAACTCCACCTACAACAAACAGCTTCAGTTCATCAGCTGATGAGACCTCGAGAGCGATTCTCAGCTCAAGTGAAACACAAAAGACTCCACATGAAAAACAAGAAAAAGAACATAACGTAAGAAAAGCTGAGGAAACTTTTGTTGAGAAACTGAGCAGGTCAGAGTCATTGTAAATGTCAACTACTGTACAAAAACATGACAGACTGAAGAGAGAGAGAAAGACCTGGAAATAAATGATGGGAGAAAACAAGAACAGGTAAAAGTAAAGAAATAAAAAAAGGAAGGAAGCTGATGAAGTATTGATGGAAAAGAAAGTTGGTCGATAAAACAGAAGAGAGTAAACTCCAAAGGTTGTAAAAGATGTGAATAAAACATGATCGAAATCAAATATAAATGAAGTATAAAAGATGTAAAGGTGGTAAAGAATGAGAGAGGAAACAGGAAAAGTGCCTTTTCAGGAAAAAAGATCCAGCAAGATCACTGAAAGACAAACTTAGTGCCTAATGTAGCGTGAAATGAGGGGTTTCAGGAGAATTGTTTCAGCGGTGAATGACTGAATGAAGAACAGATGGAGAGACATGTCAGGAATAGGACTAGCAGTCTAAAGGCCAACTAGTGTCCAGAGACTCCAGCTCCATAATGCCTATTCTTAGAGCTACAAATTAGGTCCATCCAAAGAGCGGCATTTGTAGAAGGGCCATATGGACAAACCAGAGTGACTAACTAGCTAACATTTTTCAAACTTGTTTAACCAAACTTTTTATGCATAAGTTGGATACACTTACAAAAAAGGACTACAAATATTTCAAAGATTCTGCAGTCATGCACTGCTGGTAGCCACAGTGACAGCACACATCGCTTTTAAGTCTCCTGTTGATTGCTCAACTACTGAGCCTGGTGACAGAGTGGTGGCTTGTACAGTAAAAACTTGTCAATCATAAGGTAGCCACGTCTGAAAGCATACAGTGAAAAAGAGTTTCACTGAGTGTGGTCCTATGAAAAATCAACTTAGTCTTTGATTCACAAGCTTGTAGAAATTTCTTTAGTAGCATTTACTTGTACAGTGGAACCCCGACTTACGAATACCCCATTTAACGAAAAATTCAAGTTACGAAGGCACTTAACGGCAATATTTCTGCCCGTGTTACGAAATCCACTGGCTCTGATTGGCTGGGCCCAGAATGCCTACAATGCCCACAATGCCTTCTGAATCATGTGACAACCCCCTTGGCTTTCGTACTTGCGCTTCGCTGTTCCACTTGGACGTATTGTTGTTGCAGTTAGCAATTAGCCTATAGCCTATCGTTCACTCAAAAGGCGCGATGGGTGCTTTGACTTACGAAAATTTTCGACTTACGAAAGACCCTCGGGAAGAAATTAATTTCGTAAGTCGAGGTTCCACTGTACTTGATTTTTGTATGACTTTCTCAGCATCTCACATCAGTCTGAAGGAATATTTGAAGTGTTTGTGCTGACATGCTCTGTTTGGTTTTCTACAAATATGCTGCTGTGCATTATGTACAGACATCTCCATCCCTAACCCACTAATGCTACCAAGGCACGTAGCTCTCAGTTTCTAATGGGCATCAAATGAATATTAGACTACAGGCTAACAGAACAGAATGTTTTGTCGTGCTAGTTTGTTAGCTTGGCTACACTCGATTATAACTGCCATCTTGTTACTGTAGAGCTTCCATCACTCTTGGGTGCATCAAAGTAAGTTTAATAAAATGACATATAGTTTATTACAATCTCTGAGAAATAACAGACTATTAAAAGATCTGACAGCTTTCAGTTCCCTCACCTGTTGTTTTTTCTGACTTCCTCTCCATACAGGAAGTGCTCCTGGCTGACTGTGATGTAATATGTAGGGAGCTGCTCTGATTGGTTCTTGCTGATGGTGACAACAGGGTAGCCCATTTGTAGAGTCCACCTGTCCATCATCTCCCCGATGTCAATATCTCGGCCCTCTGAGTGCATGGCCTTTAAAGCAGAATCAAACACACACGTAGCATAAATGATCAATGACTAATAATGACCAATTTACACACATCCAATCAGTGATTAAAATAATCTGTGTGGGAGAAAATTGACCTTGACATAATTAGATATAAGACTGGCAGCTAATTAAAGAGCAGTGTCAGTCTAATTGACAGTGCTAACAGAAGTGACGCTCAATTAATCAAATCATTGCCCCTCCTGTGTCGGAGAAACAAGAAAACAAGCTCCACCTCATGTTACCACAGCAACAGGCTCCTCACTAAGTCAGGTGATAATGAGCATCTTCATTAGAAGTGCTTTATTAAAGAATGAACAGCTTCAATCAGTCTGGCAGCTCTGTCCCAACAGAGCCAGTTGAGGAATAGTTACAGGTTTTAATACCTGCTACTGAGCAAGGCACTAACATTAAAGTTAAATGCTCTGCCTTGAAGCCTTTGGGGCAGGGAAGTACACAAGGTTTAAATACCAGACAGACATAAAGTCAGGTGAGGGTTACCTGAGACAGTTTCCTCCACAGGTCGTCTCTGGCAGCATTGCTGTACATGTGACTCAGCAGATAATCCTGAAAACAATGAGACAAAGCAATGTTAATGCAACACTGGTATGATGTGATGTATCTGTTGTATCATCTTGATGCATGCACATTCATCCAGGTTAGGAAATCCCAGAAAGCTGATTCTGTTCATCTGTAAGAAGACTGAAGAAGTCAGTTGGATGAGTGACGAAACATTTCTCCCACTAAAAACGCAACATTGACATGAACAGAATGAACTTTCTGGGATACATATGTCATATTTCTGGTATAATTATTGGCTGATTTTTTTCCCCTTCTTCACTGTGACCATGCAGTTCACAACAGAGAATTTGGAAGCCTTGATACAACAACTATCTTTTCCCCATCCTCATATTTCATCTGGAAATAGGATGATCACAGTTAGCACTTGTTGGGTCATCTCTACCAATGAATCAGAAAAATAAAGTGAGTCCTTTATTACCATGTCCCTGAGCACAGTTTTCATTATTTGGTTCTCAGCAGGCACCACAAGATTGCAAGGATTCATTCACAATGTCTAGCACCCTTCACTGTGACATGTATTTGAACCCTGGCCACAGTAAGTGCCATGTATGTATAATGACTTATTAATGATGCCACTGGAACAAGATATTTCCATTTACAAATTTAATATGACCATACTTTCTGGATGCAGGGCTGTGCAGGTGAAGTTACTTCACATTTTCTGTTACTGCCATCTCTGCTCTGAAAACAAGGATTGGAGGTGGTTCAGGCTCCAGTATTTTCCCCACATAGATGTTACCTTTGTTAGCTGGCTTGGTATTACAAAAGAAGAAAGAAAAAAAAAAAAGGGAAAAGGGAAAAGTAAGAAAAAATAGTTGGCATATTTTATTGCGTGACTCATTTTGACCTTTTAATTTTTCCCCATCAGGTTAAGAGAAAGATGCCTTCCACAATCAATTAAACAGCAGACCCCTTCTTTGATAGTTCGGTGACTGCTTCTCTGCGGCTGCTGACATCATTTGGGTTACTCTTTTGTCCACCAGTCAGCTGTCCTCCTCCCCTGTGCTAGACATAAGCTGGTATAGGCAGTCTTTGTAGAGCTCTGGAGATAAGAGTGATAAAAGGATCACTCTATCTTCACTAAAGGCTCTCCAAGACAATGCAGTTGGAGTGAGATCATGGGGTGAGAGTCTCCCTGAAGAGGCAGTTGATTATTGTGCCTCTTCAAGCTTTGTTATATTTTCAAATTAGGACATTTTTATCTGTAATTATTATTTATTAAATATTATAACTCAAACAGAATCCAGTTCTGTGGGAAACACTGAGGATCTGTGGTGTTTCAAGTCTGTCCAATAACAGGAGGCTCCAGGGGCAGAATGAGGATACACCGGGGTGAATTGTGTTTTTAACTAGCCTCTGGAAGGGCTGGAGGGCACGACAGCGATTGGTGCTCCAGTAGGAAGTGGATGGATGGAAGCCAAAACCATTTATAAGAAGATGCCAATGGCAGTACAATGACTACAATCTAAGGAAGCATAATTTTTTAAAGTAGGTTCTATAACACCAGGCTGTTATGTACACCAGGCTCTAATTTACCATTTTTATTAAGCAGAAGTAAAAATGTCAACTTCTGATGCACTTTATTGGATGTCACACTGACCTGGTGATGGGAGTATGGGGACATATTACATCTCAAAACGCTCCCAAGTCTCTCTTACCCACAGTGCACAAGGTTGTTCATTTTGGCCATGCAGTTGTGAAGCTGTAACTGGCTGAATTCAGGGGTGTTCTCTCAGGTGGAAATTTAATGATACCTATGACTGAATGAATTTCTGAAAAGCCTTTTGAGAGGAACATTTACATGTGTTTGAAACTGTACATTTGAAAGTCAGTGACATGATGAGCCAGTAGTGCTTGAGTTAGAGAAGGGCCCATGTCAAGTCCAAACAGTTTTGGGCTCAATCTCAAACTCCCTGGTTTACATTTTCGAAGCTAATGAACAAGATGAAGACTCCTCAGGGCCATTTTCTCATTCAACAGAGGCTTAATGGTGTGGTGGCTTTGTTTTCAGCCTGCAGTTCTTTAGTGACATTCGGGTCCGACTTGATCCCAGTCTGTTTTCCAGAGCAAGAAACTCACTCCCACTACAGTGGATTTAGAGTAAATGCTCAGGGAGGGTGGTAGTTGCTTTGGTTCATAGTAAAACAAGGAAAAGGCAGGGAAGCATTACTAGATAACAAAACAGCTATGGAGGCTGAGTGCTAATCTCCTTCTCAGCGATTCCTGTGTCCTTTGTGTGTTTAAGCGTGGATTCCTCCAAGTCAGTCATTTGCTGTGGTGCGTTTTGAGCTCGATAAGGCAAGGGGAAGCTTTTTATTGGAACAAGATGACATATATGATAACGACACTAAGTGCGTTTGGGAGTTTGGCTCTGCCACCTTCACTATATCTGACATGAAGGCAGATAAAAAGAGCCCCCACACACACTCCGAGAGCATGACTCCATTAGTTTTAACAGTGTGATGCACCTTGAACCAAATGTTTTTCAGTGATAATAAGCACTGTGTAACAAATACTGTGGGTATGAGTAGTCAAAGGTCATTAGAGGAAATCAGTAGGTGTAGGAGTTTAAGTAAGGCATTTCGATTGTTGCAGGCAGAGTTAGAGCCTAATGAGGACTTGCTTTCCCTCATCGGAAGATGACTTGCATAAACTTTCAATTTCACCTTCAGTCGAGCTCCTCTGGGCTTCAGAAAGGCTCTAAAACCCAATGATCACTGCAGGCCATTATTTACATCTTCTCCAGTAAGTATTGATAACTGTTAATGAGGTTTCAAGTTTTTTGCCACACTGAAGTCACGTCGGGGCAACCATAATCATCACAATCTTTCCACATCAAGTCCAGATGCAGTCTGGGAAACTCTTGATTTTTCTGAAAGCTCTACATATCAGGATTTGAGATCAGGGATACAGAAAAGGTGAACCAATATTGATGTTTTTGTCCACCAAAGGCCGCTCTTTAATGTAATTAAAGCCAAGCTGATGAGACACTACAGACATGGGCTGTGCACAGTATTTGATCTTCACACAGCTGATTGAGCTGGAGTACACTTAGCCCGAGCTGAAGTCCATAAATCCATATCTCTGTACTCCAGATGTCACTATGTTCCACAACATTTACAAACCTTACAGCACTCTGAAGAATGCTCATAAACGTCCTAAAAATCCTAAATGCTCCCAAAGCATTTCATCCATCACACTAAACACTGCCTAAAAAGACAAATTATAGGAAATAGAGACATATGGCCAGTTGTGGAGATTCATCTCATCTCAAATGATTTCAGAGTATCTAGTTTAAAAATTCCCCAATATGCTCTAGTTTAACATATTCTCAACCTATTATTTCTCTTTAAAACAGGCACAGAACATTGGTTTTAGTATATATATCAGTCATTTTTGTCACAGTGGAACAACAAAAAAGAAGCCCGTAGATCACAGTTCTTTGGCCTCCTGTTTTGACAGAGCTTTAGTGTCATTTTGTGCCTCTTTGGTTTCATTTTGTGTCTCTTTGGTGTTTTTTGTCTCCATCTGATTTCCTTCTCATTATGGGATAGATTTGCTTCCATTTGTACATGCCTCTTCACCAAGAAAATATTAAGTATACAGAGCTTGTAATGCTAGGGAGGCCTGATGCCCCTGGGCCTTTGGTACAGTAATCCTTCCATGTATATACAATATTAAAATCTACATGAAACCTAGAAAGAAATTTCAGCCTTTTCCGTGACTTTCAGAAGGATGATTTTCTCACTGTTCTTTCTCAAATGCATCAACTTTAATATGTGTGCAACGTCACAAAGGTTCCGTTCATGAAGCATTAAAAGTTACAGTATTGTCTTTGGTAAGAAAAGCATAGACGATCATGAATTATTTTGGTTACGGCTCCCGTCATGCCACAAATCACTAGAATGAGACTCCATCACATGGCATTGCAGTTGTTTGGCATGGTTTGTTATACGCTGTATTTTTCACTAAACACCTGATTAGGTGTTCAAACGCTCTGACAAAGAGGTTACGATCGAGAAAGTCTTTGTTGTTGTCATTAATATGAACCAAACTACTGAAGCAAACATTCTCCCGAGACTTTTTACTCTGCTGGCGACTGAAACGAATGCTCTTATTATATAGTATGTTGTAATGCTCAGCACAATGCATGTGTGAAGACCTCCATAACACACACACATGCACACACACACACACACAATGTATTTGCCCTGCTCTGCTGCTGGATCAGCAGTATTTTATATAGACTGTGGCTCTCAGTATGTTCCAGGTCACTGACAGTTTCTGTAGGAAAACCAGGACAATGTGTGTGTGTGTGTGTGTGTGTGTGTGTGTGTGTGTGTGTGTGTGTGTGTTGTGTGTGTGTGTGTGTTGTGTCGTGTGCGTGCGTGCGTGTGTGTGTGTGTGTGTGTGCGTGCGTGCGCAAGGATTCGTACATATTTCTGCAACTCAATTCCAAGTAAAAATTATATTTAACCTCCATCCATGTTACATCAGACGTTGTCAATTTTACTGTAACTGCAAACAGTCTCCTTCCAATTTGGAGGATACAAAGCGTTTCCCTGTGCAATAAACTACCTGACCCTGTTGGTGCGATTGGAGCTTTAGCTGCTCTCGTGTTTCTGTGACACCATCACAGTTTGAACCCTCAAAGAGATACACAGCAGCTACATATAGCTGAACAACAAACAATGCAACACATAGAGTTAGTTAACACAGCTATTGCTTCATGACTGTGTGTGACAACTACAGTGTAAAAGTCTATTAAAATTCGTGAGTTCTACAAAAAATAACTCCTATGTCCCCAAATAACTTCTTCCTCCCCAGTGTTCTAGACAGTTTTTTAAACCTGTCCCCAAGTTAACTTTGAGAGAACTAAAAAAATCCAGGGAATGCAGGGTACTTTTTATAATCAGGATTTACTCATTATTGCCTGCATCTGATTGCAACCACGTGACAGACTGATGACTTATTCAAGGTATACCATGATAGACCATAACAGTAGGAATGCATAATAAGTATTTCTAAAGTCCTACTTCCTGTTCTGCACTATCAGTAAATCTATGCTTTGAGTATTACAATTCGACGCCTTTTAAAGTGTATTAACATATCTGCTTTTGTTGCTTGCTGATTGATCTGTCTTAATTCAAGGTCACTTAAAACTGATCGCAATATCGACAGGGAAACGTGGCAAATCTTCTTCTCAGAATGCCCTGCAAGCCAAAGGTACTTATTCCCTGTTCATCTATATGCACAGCATGACAGCTAGGATTTAGCTAAAATATCAACACACACACACACACACACACCACACAGACACACACACACACACACACACACAACACACACACACTGTTTCTATGAATCCTTCCATGTTGTGTTGGTGATAAATCAATTCAAAGCCCAGTAACCCAGCTGTTCCCTCTGATTTAAAAACCTCTGTATACACAGCTGGACTTGCAAAGCAAAGGGAACTTACATTGAGTCCTTTCTGGAACAGCGGCTGCCCCATCACGTTAGCAAGCATCCGGATCAGTGCCGCCCCCTACGGAGAGCAAAGAAAAACACACTTTCAGACACGGTTAAAAACATCATCATCATCCATCATCATCATTGAAGTTGCTGTGATCACCCGAGGAAAAGTAGATAAGAGTCACCTTTGGTGAACTTTGAAATTAGAGACTGGCTCAGATCCACATGTTAAACTGTTCAGACAGCGCTGATCTTCAAAGGACTAGGGGTAGAAAGCTGCCCTACCAGCCGCTCTCTTCTGTTTTAAAGTATATAACCCCAATTTGTCAAAGTATGTAGACAAAGTGTGAATAGCAGTTTTGAATTTTCAGTTTAGTGTTTGTGGATGTCTAGAAGCAAATGTATGGTTTGAAAAAAGCCAACTTTATTGATCATGTTTAAAAGACAAAACTAAACCAACAGCAGCTGAAGATTTCCCTTTATAAGTTAATCCAAGTGTGTAAGCCGTGAGACCAGTTTTCCCGTGATTCACTCGCGTACGTCAGTTTGAAGAGGAAAAAGAACTCCACGGGACTCCGATGTGAAAAGATGTAACAAAAAATTTATTCCACAGTTTTTGCATCTTACAGGAGTGGTCAGGTTTAACTTGTCCTCAACAAAATAACCTACTACGGTAGGAAAACCGTGTGGCTCTGTTCTACCCTGCTGCCCCGTATAGCTTATGCCGTGTTAACTCCTTTTCTCTCTCTCTCCCCCTCCCGCACCGCATGCACTAATTTGCATACATCCGTGATGCCCGGATTTTACTATAAACACGAGTCTTTAAGGCACATGTATTCATGGTACTACGTAACCTAGTTCCACCATAAACATGCATCTATTTCCTAAAATTATTAATTACACAAACAAGCTTAACAACAGCGAAATATAAATACTAAAACATATGAACTATCTTAACTTGGCTCCCACACCAAGTCTGCTTGGAAAACAAGAACATATTGAAGTTTTATTGTTAAAATATTATTATTTATATTAATAATACTAATACTAATACTAATTATTATTATTATTATCATCATCATCATCATCATCATCATTAATAATAATAATAATAATAATAATAATAATAATAATAATAATAATAATAATAATAATAAAAAAGAACACATTGAAGAGGTATTCAAACATTCACTGGCGAGCATGATCACACAGGTACATTTATAGTGCAACAATCTTACTTCTGTTGAAAGTGGTTTCTTACTTTTTTGTAGGCAATCCAGTCAAAGACGCGGTCAATGTCTGTCGCTTGTTCCACTTCCTGGGAGATTGGATGGGAGGAACTCAGGCCATCTAGCAGCATCACCTCATGAAGGACATCAGTCAAGAAGCGCTGCTTCTCCTGAAAACACAAAAATTGGACTTTTTCAGGTATTATATTTCACTTTGATCATGAGAATGATGATTGTGATAATGCAGTATTTAAGGCTGATTCAGTGGATGGCACCACTGAAAAACCTCTTAAACTTTGACAGCAGAGTGACAGAAAACAAAGAAATGATATTACTAGTAGAGGACTATATTAGTGGTCTGATAGTCAACAAAGACCCAAATCAAACTGCAGGCACCTCTCATTGAAAATGATCAAAACATCTTAACTAGCCTTGAGCAACCATATTCCAGCCTTCACCAGCCAACATGATATAATAGGACTGCATGCACATAGATCACTTTAATGTATTATTAATGTAGCACAGTGTTGTGTGCATATTAAGCCTTATGTCATAAAAATACATGCAAAAGGTCAAAGAAAAGAAAAAGCGGCTATGATAACTAGAAAATTGACTTGGCTGTTATTCGTTTTATTTCAAAGCTGAACCAAGATCCAGAAATCCAGTGAATCTCACTAAAACATGTTTCCTAGTAAAAGGACTGGATGCTTTGCCCTCACACAGTATGGGAGTCTCTTTGTCTTTTTCGACTTTTATGGTGTCGTTCCAGCTCAGCTTTTGACAGATTCTAGTTAAACATTTATATGTAGAACAAATGTTCAGCTGTAGTTAGACGGTGCTTTCTGGGATCTTTGTTGTTCCTTTCCTGATCTTGTTTCTTTGCTTCTTTCCTCAGGACCTTCACCATATCCAGCTTTTGCAGTTTCTCGCCCATCTTCTCTGCTTACGTCCTTGTGATTATTTTCTAATTGTGTCCACTGTGTATCTTTCGATGTTTTCTGTTCTCTCTTTTGATCTCTCCTCAATCCCATGTCTCATCTTCTCTCCTTTCTTTGCTGTCTTCATTCCCTCCCATTACTCCTCTTCTTGTTTCCTCTCCTCATCGGCTTTTCTGGTTTCGAGGTTTTAATAGACATCTGCAAGCATGTGGAGATTTAATGAGCTCTGTCTAAATTACCCCTGGGATCTGGCTAAATCCAGAGAAGTGTGGCACTGTCTAATTCATGGATTACAGTGTTTACTATGGAGATTTGGTTTTAATGAACCTCTTCCTTGTTAAGCAATAGAATTGTTGGCTTATTAAGTTTCAGATGTTAATGAATAGACTAAACGTAACTTTTTTTCCTTTTAAATTAACAGTATCTGGAGGGATCTGGCTAATTCTTGGTCCATGAGGTTAGGTGTAATTCACGGATTAAAGCAGTGGGCATTAAGTAGATGTAGTTTTAATGATCCTGCATCTTGTTAAACAAAAGTTTTAATGAACAAAAGAATCAACATATACGTGGATTTTGCAGCATCTGCTGGGATCAGACTATTTCTTGGTGAGTGACCGTTGATGTTGATTTGTCACATTTTCATCTTGTTAAGCAGTCTTAAGTTTCAATATCTCGACACAGAAACTGAACAGTCAGGGGAGTCTAACTTCGGGATCCAGATTAATTTTATAAATTTGTTTTTCATCTGCAGCAATGAACTGTCTGATATCTGGCGAGAAAAAGTGATGGCAGTTTGAATCTCAGTGGGTATGAGTGCCTTCAGACAAACAGCTGTTTTTTTTTTTTAATGATTGTTGATGGGTAGCCAGAAGAGTTGCAGATCTGACTAATTTTAATTTTTTTCCTGCTTTGTTTAAAACAGGATTCCTCCTCGAAGTATTTAGCAAACTCCTGGTAAAAGACAGACTATTGCTCTCATCTCAGAGTCAGCAAAAAGGCACACACAGAGGTAAACAGACAGTTCAGGGACTCCACCATGAATTATACAATTAGTCAATTAGTTAAATGGCACATTTAGATGAAACTAACTGTGGCTATGAGAAAGGGGGAAAATAAGACTAAATGAGACATCAGCTCTAATTAACAGACACTTTAAATCACCTGGAGAGAGAGAAATAGGGGGTCCATCTGGTCCATATGTTCATTATGAACCAGATGGACCCACATGTGGAGGGACGGCTAATAGGCCAACAGTCAGGGTAAACACAAACATGCACGCACAGACGGAGGGATAGGACGGCGTTCAGGAGCAGCTGCTGAACTTTTGAAACGTCTGCTCGTCTCATCGCTCCGTCTTCCTTCACTTCCAGGCTGTCACTCCTCCTCACCACCTGTTTTTCTTCCTCCCTCCTCGCTCTAGCCTCCTCTTCATTTTGGTGTCATTTTAGCATGTCACGTTTGGGTAGCAGACAGCACTCTGTGTGGCACTTTCATTCTGATTTCATCACCCCAAGGCCACAAAACCATTTTGGTTTTGATTGACTGTGAGGTCTGCTCAAAAAACATTATAATGAAGAACCTTGGATGTTAGTTTTTTACTGATACTGATGATGCACACAAGATTGGCCATCTATGTTCAAGTATATTCTTTGGTTTTAATACAATATGTTTATATGTCATGTGCTTCAAACAAAGCCTGGTACATCTGCCTCATGTGGTAACCAATGAAGCCAATCAATCAATCAATCAATCAATCAATCAATCAATCAATCAATCAATCAATCAATCAATCAATCAATCAATCAATCAATCAATCAAGGCTTTATTTGCCATGTGCAGGTTGCCCTGCAGTGAAATAGGACCCCTCTTCAACACACCTTCATCTAGCAGTTAAAAAGATGAAGATGAGAGAATGATTACTAATGACATGGATGTGTGAGAGAGTGTGTGTACAATTCCACCATCTGCCGGCAGGTTCCCTCAATCAAAGACAGACATCAAACAACACACAGTGGAAAAAATCATTAGGGGAGTGAGGCTACAGAAGACACGTCCCTGAGGGCTTCCAGCGGTTAATGGACAATTAATGTACATATCACGCAGATGTCATGAACTTGTAAACTGTGCTTGATAACATTCAAAACAATAATTTACCTTGTCTGAGTACCATTTCACTAGAAACATGCTGGATGTTGTTTGGAATATTTCATGTTTCTCATATTCAGTAAAATAGCCCAAAGGAAAATTCTCTGAATGTCACATCCAATCTAATTATGGCCACAGGACATAAAGAAGCACATACATGAGAAACATGTCAGCCAACATGATAATTCAGTCACACAAGATTTGTGCTGTGTGTAACTATGTTACCAAGAAGCTGCCAACCACATTCATTTCCATCAAAACAGCGACAACAAAAGCAGAACTGAGATATTAAACATGTTTGGAGTGAGAGATATTGAGATCATAGTGACTTTTTCTTCTGGGGACTGTGTAGGCGGAAGGTGGAATTTAAACAAACAATTATTCAGTTTGAAGTTTCCCTTTTCAGAAAGTCTAATGCTGTCTCACATCAGATTCATTCATGGCTGAGAACCAGCACTGCTTCAGTTATAAGACTGCTCATCTGTCCATCCTGCCTCGAGCATAGAGTGCTGAAGCTTTGTGTATTACTTTGGTGAGATGTTATGCAAGAGATGTGTGCAAGTCAGTAGAGTCCTAAACTCCATCCATCCAGATAATTCAATTCAAATCGTGGTGGTGCTGGAGCATATCCCAGTTACCATAGCGCGAGAGGTAGGGCACCGGTCTGTTGCAGGTCTAACACAGAGAGACAAACCACTATTCACACTAACATTCACACCTACAGTCAATTTAGAATCACTGGTTAACCCAACTCTACTATCTGCATGTCTTTGGACATCCTCATAAACATCATATTGAGAAATAACTACAAATATGCTTAATGTGGCAAACAACCTGCCCTGAGCTTTAATCATTTAGTACCTTGTTGATTTCACAGCTGGTTCAGTGCTGTAAGCAAACATGTGCTATTAAAGTGAATGCAAACACAGTCTTTTCTCCTCCTTTAAATATGTCCATGAAACTTTTCATTCATGCACATATCTTTCTTTCTACATAGCACTTTAATTCTTGCACATATCTTTCTTTCTACATAGCACTTTAATTCTTATTGTTTGCACTGAAGCACCGCAGCAATTTCCTAATGTTGTAAACCTCAACATCTGGCAATAAACCCCATTCTGATTCTGATTCTGATTCTGATTCTGATTCTGATTCTGATTCTGATTCTGAAAGATGAGCGAAGAGGCTGAATATTGATATTTCTCTGTTCTCTTCAACATGAAGTCAACGTTCACCTCTGACCTGCTCTCTGTATGCAGAGCAGATAAACAGATGTTCTGCTGTCAGCGATAAAAAAAGGCAAAGAAATGTGTTTATGCTATGAGTACCAGTGCTGTAAGAGATCATTTTAACTGCTTAACCTCTCATCATCTACCATGTCACCAGTGACCCATCACCTGTTTTTAATCTCCTGAGGCCCAACCTCATGCAGATATTTGGGATAAAAATAAATATCACATAAAAACAGAAAGTATAAAAACATATGTCATCATACGACACAATAAAGTGACTATTGTTTACCTCCCATCTAAAGTGCAGAAAAGCCTAAATGTAGTGTCCCCTTGTAAAGACAAAGTCTCAGAAGGATCACATAAAATCTTTTCCTGGGTGTTACACATTTCGGTGCTTTATTTCGGTGCTTTTTTTTCCTGAGATGTAATACACTTTAGATTCTAGCCAATCATTTTACGTTTCCGAGGATAGTAGGCGGGCCAGGTACGTACGTTCTTTTAGAGCAGAGCTACAGATTAAAAATGCCCAAGGCGAAGCGGTCAAAAGTCTGGCTGTACTTCACAGCAAAATATGCAAACTCAGCAGCCTGCAACAAGTGCTTTAAGCTGATACTGTGATACTGTCAAAGGAGGTAACACCTCAAATCCGATGAAACACCTGGCGACTGCATAGCGTTTTTTTTAAAAGCCGAGAAATGCGCCGTATTTGATAGCTTGCTGCGAGACCTCACACCGAGCACATCTACTGTGGGTGTGGTGCCTGTTATCGGACCCGGAGTTAGCAACATCCCCCAAAAACCCGAAGAGGAGAGTCCTGGCCCCTAGCCCTGCCAGTGTAGCAGAAATGATGACGGATGATGATGGCAGCAGCAGCCGTTCTTCTCTGCGTGAGTAGCTTAATGTTGTTCGTGTGTAATTTACGTTGAGTAGGCTAACCACGTTATTACATTAATGCATGTAAGGTGAACTAGCAAACATCATCATAGCTACATGCGGCTGTCTTCTTGTTTGATGGCAGATACTCCCTTCACCCTGGCCAAAAAGGCTAAAATGACCAAAGAAAAAGTGGGAAACAGCTAAACATGAGAGGTTTTTGGACAAAGTTTGTGTTTTTTCCATTGTTTAAGCACTGCTTCCAGCCAAGAGTGATACCATAAATCCCCTATAGCTGCGGAAAAGCTAACATTGCTATCTTTTTACAAAGAAACAGCTGAACATGAGAGGTTTTTGGACCAATTTTGTGTTTTCCATTCTTTAAGCACCGGTTTAAGCACCGTTTAAGCACCGGCACCGTTTCAAAAGTACCGGTTTGGCACCAGTATCGGATAAAACCTAAACGATACCCATCCCTACACATAAAGGAGAATGGACTTTGTGTAGAAGTTAGAAATGAACATTATTATTTTTTTCAAAGCAGCTTTCGCTTTTTGTTTAATAGAGTAGAAAAAGGCACATTTCATTTGAGTTCTCTCAAATGTCTTGACTTGAGGAGAAGACAATGTCTTATGTTTATCAGCAAATTAGGACTTTTCATTAAAAAAGTAGAACAAGTAAAATATTTAGAAAGCGCCATTACATTTTTCAGATAAGAACTGTTCTAGTTCACGCTGGGATAAAATTATGATTAATTTTTCCTGCTGTGCCTTCATTACTGCTGTGTTTAGCTGAGATTAACGGGCTGTATTGGTATTTTGGCGCCAGAGTTATTAGAAAATGTCTGATTTCGTTCATTTGGCTTTTCATTAAAGTACTGGAGAAACAGGCCATCGTTACACTTGTATAAACCAAGTTTAATTCTGCTTTAAAAATAATTAGTTGGCAGATCCCTGGGGAGGGCACATTAACTTTTAAGCACTTGTGATTAGGAGAGAAGCTTTGATCACGCTGGACTGGAATCAAACACACCAAGGTTACAAGCTGGCACACAAAGCTCCGCCAAAGGTTCTTTTTTTGCTTCATTTACAACACTTTTTCTGTCTTTCTCAAACATTTCAACTTCCTATTGTATGTCTCCGTACCAATGTGTCCCAGATCCTCGAGTTGTTCCCGCACCATAAGCCATTCGGATATTTCTCTGTCTCCTGCCGGTTGGACTGATACGGTTCTGATATCTGAGCAGGGACCGGCGGGATAACTTCCCATTAAGGCATTTTGCATCTGAGATTTTTTTTGTCCTGTTTACTTTATTATTATTTTTATTATCCATCCATCCATCCATTCGCTTCCGCTTATCCTTTTCAGGGTCGCGGGGGGCGCTGGAGCCTATCCCAGCTGTCATAGGGCGAAAGGCCGGGTACACCCTGGACAGGTCGCCAGTCTGTCGCAGGGCTAACACATAGGGACAGACAACCATTCACACTCACATTCACACCTAGTGACAATTTGGATTAATCAATTAACCTATCCCCACAAGCTGCATGTCTTTGGACGGTGGGAGGAAGCCGGAGTACCCGGAGAGAACCCACGCAAACACGGGGAGAACATGCAAATTCCACACAGAAAGACCCCGGCCTGATGGTGGAACTGAACTCAGGACCTTCTTGCTGTGCGGCAACAGTGCTAACCACCGTGCCACCGTGCTGCCCTTATAATTGTTATTATAAACTCTGTAGTCACCATCAGTGTCACCCACTGTTTCATAAAATCCACAATTTGAAGGTTTCCGTTTAGCTTCGTTGACCATGTTTAGGTGAGTGGACTGCTTTTAATTATTTATTTTTTATTATTTCCAAATGAGTTACACAATGAAAGCACCCACTGACTGACACCACAGTCAGCTCTATCTAGCTTTGTTTAACAAAACAGCTGAACACTGTTCAGTGTGCCAGGTGTGCTATTGTCTTTCTATCATCGTTATTATCCTGATCTGATTTTTGCCACATTGCCCCTCATACTATAGCTGTATATTTCTGTTTTCCTGTGTTGTAATTTTAATTACCTGTTTTGTCGTATCCTTGCGGCTTATCATTATTAAGGCAGTTTTTAAATCCACTTCCTGTCTCCTAACTTCTTCATTTGGGTCCACTCCCTGGCTGCCACACAGCCAATCCTTGACACCCAGGTGTCACGATTTTTGACCACTTAGTGTTCATTTTCCTATGCAAGCCCAGGCCAGATTGAATATATAACCTCTCCTTCATATTGTGGTCATAGTGCCAGTTGATTGGGTACGGGACTGATTGACTAACACAGAAACAGTCTATTCCTGCCCTCATTATATTTATATTTGTTTGCCTTCTCTGTGTTTTTGCTCCTGGCCCTGCAGCACTGTGACTCACAGCTGATGGAAATGGCCTTTTTTTAAATAAAAACCTGCATTAGAAATAAATTATTTTATCAGCACCAGTTCACTTTATCATTGTTGTGCTTGTTATTGGAGAAACACTTTGTTTCTATTAAAGCGTCCAGCCGTGCAGAACGGCAGTAACAGGGATTTAAAAATGCCATGTCGCTCAGAAACAGACTGTGTGTGCGTGCAGAAGATAAGGTGTTTTAGTGTAGCACATTCTCTGTTGGAAGAAAATCACAACATACTTGGGCAGAAACAAAGCAGGAAGCGTGCATGTGCTGTAATTTAAAGTTCTGCGGCGTTCAACGCTTCTCGGAGAACTTTCTTGAGTTTGTCCTTCGGGGAGGAAGGTGGGGGTGGTGGTGAGGAGGGGTACCCTGCGAGGCTTTGAGCAAATTTGAGGAAGGTTTCATTTCTAATTTTATATTGTTTTGAGTTGAATCATCCTCTGAGTCAATTTGTTTGCGAACCTGAGCAGAATAAAAGAAAAAAGGATTTTACCTCCCGAGGAGACTCACAGCTGAATATCTGGCAAATTTCAAGGAAACAGTTTTAGAGAAAGAAGGAAGGACGTATCGATTGATGTGAGTGGAGGGAGGTGGAAGAGTTCAGGAGAAGACCTCCCAGTCAGGACTTCCTCCTCCTCAACAGCCGCTTTTAACTCTGTGCTTATACCCATGCTGTATATCCAATTGTATTCCAAGTTATGTAAAGATTTTACCGAGAGAAGAGAAACAAGGTAGGCTGTTAAAAATAGAACAGCTAACAGCTGATCTGCTGATACAATTATTTGCTTCAAAGATTCTCCTGAAGTCAAACTGGGAGCTCAGTGGGAAGCACTGATGGTTGTGGAAATATTGAATTTCCAGTTTCCAGTTTGTTACCATCCAACCACATCTCTCATTCTGTGAAATGTGTCCAACTGTGCAGTTGCACTTTCTAGAGGCACAGACAGGAAATGAGAACCGTTTAGAAGATGAAGAAATGGGTGTTGTGTTCTGGTAACTTCAAACTAGAAACTTCAAAAATCCCACACAATGGGTTTATGATTTGGATGGGGATGTGTGCTGGCACAGGCCTTGCACCAGTGCCACTTGACTAGAGTGCTGTTGACCTAAAACTAGCCAACACCACCGGATGGAAAATGGACAGCAGTGGTGGAACATTACTGAGTGCAATGATGTTCAAACATTTTTTTGGCCCAAGAAAACCAAAGCACAAAATAACCTCCATACATGACCGAGAACTCATCAAGCCTTCCTCCAGCTGTGTTTTTGGGTGTAGTGCATTCCAAAGTAACACATTTAGTAATCACATCATATTTTTCAGTAACACAGTAGTGTAATACATTACTCTACTAAATTGAATAATTACATTAAAGTTAATTAAAAGTTACATTGCGTTACAAAAGCCCTTCAGTTATCTGCAAGAACCAAACACTAAAATGTGTTAATGTGTGTGTGTCCACATTAGCAAAGGGATTTGAGTCAACATGTGGAACTGTCGCCTTAGGTTCATACTGTTTACTGGTAATTATCTGACAGTGTATTTCACAGCATGTTATAAGGTAATGCAAAGTAATGTAACAAGTAGTTTAAGAAATTACATTTAGGTTACATATTGCATTACTTAAAAAAAGTAACAAGTAATATTGAATACTTTCTTGAGTAGTACTGCAGTACAGTTTTAATGTACTTTAAAATCAAATATTTCTTTACTAAGTTGCTGTCTTCATCTCTTCCACTATATGTTAGATGCAAACACAGTCTTGTTTTATTACCGTATAATTTTATTTTAACTTGTTTTTGTAGCAGACTCTTTATTTTCTCTGCAAATCTTGGGGTCAGTTTTTAAATGGGTGCTTACAGGATTTACTCATTTTTGGGGGCCATCTCCAAGTGGCCTTTTGAAGAACTGCACTTCCACACTGACTGTTCTTGGATTTTGCACCAGATTGACCCAGTTAAGTTTTTGTTTTACAGGCATGTTGTTGCCTTTCATCCTTTGTATTAATGATTCTACTGGGATACTGCATTCCTCATTAATGTGCTGCAGCTGTCACTGAACTCTGTGTACAAAGCAAATGGGCCATAACCTGAAAAATCTCTATTTAAATCCAGTAGTTATGACAGTTAATTTTATGAAATGTTTCAAAAATAGTAACTTCAACCAAATTATTAGAGAGAAGATGTATCCTGTATTGTTATCTAACACAGTTTGAGTGCTATTGTGTCACTGCTCCAGTACAATAGACTAGATCAGTATTTTGTTTGGGATGCTAAAAGTGTCCACAAAAACTGTCCCAGTTACTCTGGATAATCCTCAGACCTCTGTGTCAACACTTTCCACTGAGAATAATTTTCTGCCAAAGAACAACCAGCACCAGTTAAAATGAGTCCACTGGCTGATCAGCCTCTGAACGGAAAGATAAACCAGGTCTGAAGTCTGATTTCATATCCAGCCTGTTTGCCTCCCTGAGAGATGTGTTTTCTGTCTTTAGATCAAATTTTCTGCCTTCTACCTATGTTCTATTTGGTGTCTGGAGATTGTTTTTTGTGCTATACTCTGAAAAAAATCTAATTCATATCTGACCGGCTGAGGCCTTGAGCTGAAATCCTGACTCATAAAACCACAAGAGGGGAGAAAAATTAAATTTCATGAGTGAGCAGACAGAGCCTCAGAATACCTGAAAGCACTTCTACATGCTCAGCAGAGAGCTTTATTTCCTGTTTGTCAAAAAGTGAGTGAACCTGCGCTGCTACCACCAAGTCTTTAGCGACTTCATTTTCACTCCAGAGTGACATTTTGTGAAGACACACCTGGTGGTTAAGCTCTTAAGAAAGTCTGAAAGTGAACTTCTGAGTGTGGATTATTATGATTCACATGCTGTTCCCAAAGTTTAACACGAGTCTGAAAATGCAAAACTGATTAAAATCTGGTTTTAGTTTCACAAAAACAACAAACAAAATATTTCAGACAAGTCAGCCTGTTCCCATTTTCAGAGCATAACAAAAATTGGGCTTTGTCAAAGCTGTTGGTGTTTCTCAGTGTTGTTTTATTTACTGGTGGGCTGTGATGCACTGGGTTATCCTATTAGTGAGACTCTGTTGTCACTTCCAACTTGTCGTTTTCTAACCAGCAGGGTTTCTGCGGTGGGGTCCTGCATTTACACTTTACAATTTAATACTTTTAGTTCCTAAACCCAACCAGCAGGTAAATGTAGGTGAAAAACGCAAATGTAGTGCCAAAGCTGGTACATCAGACAGCAGTGACAAAAGATACTCAGTGTAACAAAGGGTACCACGTGATGCTACGAGGTGAAAACATGTTAGACAGCTCTGTAATGGTGCAGTTCAAAATCAAAGATCTTAGGCTGAAGAGAGTGATATAATATAATCAGTCTTATTGAGTGACTGTTTGCACAGTTTACTGTGAAACAAGCCATATCATGAGAATATTTCCTTGAGATAACATCAGGAGTTCATTCCTCAGCCCTGAAATCCAAAATTTGATCTTTGTCAGGTCAACAAAAGGTAGAGTCTCACTTTATCATGCTACATGAATTGTTAACTAGGGCATCGTCACTGATTCAATTCCGATTCACGAGGTCTCCAATAGATTCGGTTCAATTCAATTTTGACTCAGACAGTCAGAAATATTAGAACTGTGATCATTAATCAGTACATATCCATATTTTTATATCTATGTATAAAAAACAACGCTGACACTTGTGAGACTTTAGAGGTGTAAGCATCGTAGCAGATGCCTTTGTGTTAAAGTCACTGAGGATAAAACACAAAAAATCATTAAGGAGATTTTCCTGGCCTGGCTTTTTATAGCAGATCACTGCCTTAAAAATATTCTGCGGTAGATCAAAAATGGAAGAAAACCATGAATAAACATGGTTGACGAACATTACCTGATGCTGCTGAAGTGAAGCAGAGTAATGTTACAGAGGTTTTATTAGACAAACAGCAAAGCGTTTTGCAATTTGGCAGAATTTGTAAAAGTTTAGATTTTTTCCGTATTGAACTGCAGAAGTTAGGCTTTCTTGTTGGAGGTCATTTTTGAAAAAGAAAAAAAAAAAACAGTGACCGACTGTGCTATACACAACGGTAAGCTGGTGCGTAATAAGCAAGCAAATAATGTAGAAAACAGAGATTTCTGACGGTAAACTGGTCTCTGAGTGCACTGAGAGAGAGAAAGAGCTGTGCAAGGAGTGTGATTTTATCGTAGTGGAAGCAAAACAGCCAAAGTAAGAGGGAATTCATGACAATGTTTATGAAATGTGAAGCATAGTTTTGATCTTCTTTTGCTGATGGTTCAGGAAATTTTGATTGGAGAATGACAAAACCTGCAGCTTCAGAATCTGTGAGATATCGGCTTTCAGCACTAACAGCGTGTCCATGTACGTGCCGTCGGGTCGCACTTTGTGTGTACATCTTTGCGCAGAATCCGTTTACCTGCTTTTTAATCGTTTGGTATTTTAACTCTTTGGTGGTTGTTGAAATACTTTTGTGAGCTTTAACCTGAGATTCTGGCATTTCTGGCAAAATACATTTATATTTAAATGAATTTAGATGTAGATTTAATGAATCAATATTGTGTTATTCAAACTAAAATCGATTTGAACCGGAAAATCAATTTTTTAAAACCCTTCCTATTCTGAACTGTATTTCTATTGCAATTTTGGAAAACTGGGAACAATTTGTGAAATGTTTCGGGGGTTTTCAACATGTTGCTTGTAACTTTCGTAAACAGCGGTACTGAAGTGACTTGTTGAGGATATGCTGAATTGTTCTGCTGTAGGCTTTCCGCTGCTGCTGTTTGTGAAACGGTGTTTGAAACAGATCTAATATTGTTGGCAGTGGCGGTCCTAGCCTGTTTGGCGCCCCGGGCGAACACTCCCTCTTGTTTCAGGATGACCTGCCATTATCCAACGACACAATGGCTTTGAACTTTTTTTATTTTAATTTTTTTTTATTTTGAACTCCAGTATGAACACAAGTCCCCCAACCCGAGGATCACCACAACATAACCTAACAGACCTACACCTTAGTTCACAGATTCACTTTGTCTAAGGTGTATTTCTGGGATTTCACACAACCCAGGATTCAAATCATGAATACATGATGGGCTTGGATTTACATCATTATGGATGAAAACATCATGAATGAAATGTGCTCAGCAGGTCTCCCTCCACTTTCCACAGGTTGTGCGTGAGACATTAAATCATCAAAATATAAAATACAAATTTTAAATTGTTATTGATCCCTTTACCCCGAGTCCTAAAGTGTATATTTATTTTCTTACTCTTCTTATATATATTGTTTGCTTACTTGCACTGCTGAAACTGGAGCCTCGTCCTTTAGTCTCTCTCTATAGTGTACTGCATGCAGCCAAGATGACAATAAAGTTTACTTTGACTTCAGCAGCGAGCAGGCGCACCGAGGGCTCTCGTGCTCACTTTTCGCGTATAGAATTTCGGAAAAACATCAGTGCAAATTATAAGTCCCTCGCCGCCCCGCCCTCTCCTCCCTGTGCCGCAAGCAGCAGGCGCACCTCGCCCTTACTCCCAGCAAATGGGCAATAGAAAGCCTACCGGTGCCTATGACATTCCCAATATGTGCTGGCTGATGTCGGGGCAGCATGAGTACGAGCAATTGGTTTTTTTTTTTGTTTTTTGTTTTTTGCCGATGCCTTTGATGCCGCCCCCCACCACGATGCTGCCCCGGGCAACCGCCCGTGTCGCCCGTATCAAAAACCGCTACTGATTGTTGGACTTGGATACGTATAATATGTGAATGTAACCAAATTATTTATCAGTGATTTCAAACTGTAAAAACAAAAACAAATGATGTTATGCAACATGAGAAAGCTGCTACGCTCAAATTCAAATATTCCTCATCCATGCTGGACTGATCCTCCCACCCCAGCACTACTGTATTAACAATGCCTTCAAGGCTTGTTTTATTTTTACTATTCTTTTTTGTTAATTTTATTTGATTCAATTACGTATCTTTTTTTCATGTATGTAACTTATCTGTTTATTGAATTATCCATGTCTGTGGTTTTATTTGATGTCTGTTCCCTTTAAGTTTTTATTTCTTTGCTGAACGGTCCAAGAGACTGAAGACGTCACTTGGATGCGTGTCGACATGTTTCTCCCACTGAAAACATTATGTGCTGATGAACAAAATCAGCTTTCTTGGTTTTCCTTACCTGGATGATTGTGCATGCATCAAGACACTTTGTTGCAGGGTGCTGAATTAAAATTTGCCCCGATAGCACTTGAACACCTACAAGTTCTCTTCTGCTCCACGTTTGACATAGTACCTATGTGCTCTATAGCACCATACATAAAACACAGTTAACAGCAACATTCGCCCTCAAGATGGCAGGGCAACAAGGCAGCCTCCAGAAACAAGCACACATTCCTATGTTTGTTATTAATTAAGGATTAATTCAAAGACATATTTGTTAGATTCTATAATTACATAAAATTATGTATATTTATGAGTGCAAAATCCATATTTCTATTAAATAACCTAAAAAATAGCCAACCTTTAATTTCAGTTTATCCCACTGACCACCAGCAGCATCATTGTGCTTTTAAGCTTTACCTGTGGTTGTGATCCTGATCCAGCACCCATCCAACAGGCAAATCTAACTGAGGACAGGTTAATGATCTTGTTTTCACATGCCTACACTGGCTGTTTCCTCTGCTAGCCATGGCATGTCATGCTTGTGATCTATGCGTGATCTGTCCCGTACCCTGCGATTGTCTTTGATGTTGCTCACCCATCTGTGGAAAGGCCAGGAGGTACCAGACGAGAGCCATACTGGCAAATTACTGCAGATTAAACAGCAATTTTCTTTGACTTCAGTAGTCATGATGAAATTAATGAAAAATACAAATGTTTTGTAACTTTCTAACAAAGGTATAGTGTGGCTGGCACATTAATACCTGTTCATAAATGAAGTAAAAGTCAAGTTTACACTCACCATGTTCCACTTTGGGAAGAGAAAGTCAGTGCCGACGTACTCGAAGAAATGAGCAAAACCTTCTTTTAGCCAAACATCCTCCCACCACACTGGAGTCACCAGATCACCGAACCACTGAAAGACAGAGACAAAATCATTTCATATGCTTTCATGTCTTAAAGAGTTATTTCTTATGAAACTGTTTTATGAAACCCATTCTTATATTCAAACCATAAACTGTGTACAACTAATGGATGAAGCATCACTCGTTAGCTTTCAGAGCACTGTGTTTAAAGCTTAAGCTTAGCAATGTGACAGTTACCCTCTAGGTTTATTAGAGCCTCCCTCACTTCGCTACTTTGAAACAGAAACAGATCTTCTTTGCTTAATTTGTCACAATCTATGGAGAGAATAGGCCTCGCCTGGCCATGAAATGGCTTTCAATCAACTGTCCAGTGGCATTTGAGCCTCTAAAAATAAAGAGCCACGTATTAAAATAGATGTAGTTAATGCCATACTTATGTCAATATCATTTAAAAGGGTGAGTTAAATAAAAATTCACCCTCTGTAGAGTTTTGATTAAGGGATAAAGCAGTTAAATAGACCAATGCTGTTTTTTGTACCTGGATGTAAACATGTTTATTTTCGCAGCCAGCCTCGACTGCCCAATTGAGAATTACAATTTTTGGCATTTGCATGAGCTTCATTTTTCAGTTCCAGATGCTGCAGCTTGATGTACACATGTCCTCTACTCGAATATGGAAGTTTAGTCATGTTTGCATGAAATTGCTGCTTATGTGGTATGAAGCAATTTATTACTAATGTCCATCATTTTATCTCTTAAAGCTGGTCGTTTTACTTTTAGAGTGAAGTTCAAAATTGCTGAAATTATGCAAAAACAGATTGTGTTTCATTGAGTTGTGTGCATGAAAATTGCCACAAATAAACCACTCTGAGTTCCACAGTCACACCGTGAAGTGGGTGTGAATTTGTGTGTTTCAGAAAGTTACTAAGAGATATGTATCATACATTTAGATACAGACAATTAATCTTCACAACTTATCCAATATTTGTTAAGATATTTATGTAAAAAATCAAAAACCTAATGCTGATGCCACAGTCACAGAATTTTCATAGTGGTTTTAGTCCAATATGTCCAAGATTAGTTTATTACCAGCTCTTCAACCACTCCTGTAGAATGAATAAAATGTCATATTCCATCTTTAGAACATACAAAACTGTTTTTGTTGTGCATAGGAAAGAAAATCCAATTAAATCCAGACAAATTCTGAGCAGGGAGAGTACGGCCTTCCAAGTCCTGCCCCTCCTGAAGGACTGACTTGGCTTCCTCGCCTGCTCTGAGCTGATGTGATGAGGCAGGTTCACTCATCAACAACACCATAGGGCAACCAACAACGTTGCTCCAAAGTGTGACAAAGGAAGGGGAGGCTTTGGCTCTCATTCAGCTGGCATGCTACCACCTGATTGGACTGTTAGCCTTTTCTCAAGCTGCCTCGGAGCCTCGTCAGAGTAAACCAGCAGTGAAGTTTAATAAAGGCAGAGCA
Organism: Haplochromis burtoni; assembly: GCF_018398535.1. Classification (NCBI taxonomy): domain Eukaryota; kingdom Metazoa; phylum Chordata; class Actinopteri; order Cichliformes; family Cichlidae; genus Haplochromis; species Haplochromis burtoni. The sequence continues at coordinate 259,740 of NW_024582817.1, forward strand.
CGTAAGAAAATAGAGTGAACTTTGCTGATAGCGAAACGCGTAGCCACAGGAGTAATTTATTGGATCCAAGCTGTTTCCTGGCGACGCAGTTTGAATGAAAACGGTGGGGAACAAACAGGCGTCTCTACCAGCTTTGTTTCTGAGTCTGAGCGTTCCCTTTAAATCTTCAGACGCACAAAGAAAAAAAGTTTACCTCAAATTTCCTTTAAACCCTGATTAAAGTTCCATCTGTAGAAACAGCACACACTGCAGTTTTGATACATCAGCACAGTGAGTGTGAGACTGTACGTTTGGCAGCATGTCTGCAGTAAATTGTCCTTCAACTGATCAAAGTTTGTGTGGTCAAGCAGAGAAGTACCTAGACTGTGCATGTGTGTGTGTGTGTGTGTGTGTGTGTGTGTGTGTGCTTAAGTGTGTGTGTGTGTGTGTTCAGTGTTTTTGGGTATATCTGCAAGCAGCTGAAAAAACTCAGACTTAATTATGCAGTGTGGTGTTATAAGTCTTTCCATATAAATCAAAAAGGGCACAAAAGCTAATCCCCCGACCAACAACAACAGAACTGCCTTTCATGCAATTAGTTACTGGAGCTTTCAACAGATGCTGTCACCCTGCAGAGCGAGAGCTCAGTGCATCAGAAATTAATGACCAGGGTTTTTTATTTGTTTCAGAAGTGAAGGAGGAACATTGAGCATCCGCCTTCACCAAAAAACAGAGGCTGGCCCTCTTTATGTGGCAGCGGGGGCGAGGAAATCTACTTCAGTCGAGTGCGGCATATGAGGCAGATAATCAAATGCTCCCAGGTGGTGGAGATGCTGCAGCTCTTTTTGAAAACATCTTGTAAAATTGTCAAAACAGAAATTACTAAATATAATGAAGGGCAGGATTGGAACCAAGTTAATCATTGGGGCTGAAAGGACAAAAACATCTGCACACTGCAATGCTGACTCAGGCGTTTTGTGACTCTTGCTGGTCGATGATTTACATCTGTGTTCTTTTCTTGCCTTTATTGTTAATCATGAGTCTTTGCTGCTTTCTATCTCATTTAGTATTATCTACTAGTGCGTAGAGCAGTTAAAATGCCATTTTATGGCTTCTTTCCATAGATTCTAACAACAGAACAGATGCAGCTTCTGGGTCTGAAAAGCAAACGTCCTCAGAAATGGCTTAAACCTGCGTTCTTTCTAATGGCCTGCAGAGGGCGACTCCTGCAGCTGCGTAAAGACTTTCAGTTGAAGAAGTCGATGGGCACATAGGTCTTGCCTCCCATACTCTCTGATCTCAGAGAATAATTTCCTTATGAGATCATGGGCTCAAGTTTCAAAGTGTACTAAAAACATGTCAAAGTTTCAAATGATATAAAACAACACTAATGTTAGTGACAGTTCAGTAATTAGAATCAAATGAGGTTCTATATGTGTCGACTGTGCTCCCAGTACAATGTCCTAAACGTCTATAAATACATACAGATTTATAGGAATTGATATTTCCTCCTTAACTTCACTAGACTAGCAGCCTGGTCAGTAGTGATGGGGGCTGTTATTGGTCGGGTTTGATTAGCAATTAGCCCCTTCTTATAGATTTCTTGTTTGTTTGGCATACCGGAATTGAAAACTTGTGACAGAAGATCAGCAAGACCAAAATGCATGTTTTAGACTAAATTGGAAAGGCTTTTCTAGTTGTTATTTTAATGTGCTTGTTGAGGATGTGGGTGTAACACAGCCAAACCTTACTCCTATATCATATTAAACGGAGCAGGGTAGACTCAGGAAAGGCTGAATTAACTGATCCAATTAGCCTAACAAGGAAATCTTGCTGGGGGAGATAACAGGAACACCTGGAGCAAACCCACACAAGGATGGGGAGAACAGGCCACAAGTCCACAAATAAAGGCTGAAGCCAACCAGGAACCCCCCTGTAATATTGTTAACCACAGCAACCTAATCTTAGCTGGTTTAAAATACAGCTGCTTTACTTTGAGCGGTTACTACTGAAAAATAGAATTAATTTTGAAAGTGTTGTTGACATTTGTAGATATTTATATTTAGCAGTATGTCCCACATGGCAGGGAAAGCACATGATGTATAAAAACAGTGGGGACAGGGTGCACGTCGGTTGTGCAGTTGTAAAACTACCCACCTGCAGGATGGTGAGTGGAGATTTAAAATCCCGTCTGATTAACCACATTCAGGATCTAGTAAAACATACAAGCTAAGTTTAACTGTAGCAGAACTAATTTCAGATATGAATTTAGTTATTTTTATATACATTTTTACTCTATTTTTTTGATCTGGCTTCATTTTATATTCATGTGGTTAGGTTTTGTAATGCCCTTGAGTCTTTTTTTACCGTGTTACTTAGTCTAAGAATTCTTGTCAGTACATCTGCTGTGAGTAAAAAGTAATTTGGTCAGCGCCTGCTTTTTTTTTTTTAAAAAAATAAATATTTTACTTGGTTTTAGTCTTTTTTCTTCCCCGTCATGCTTCTAAATATATTGCACAGCATGTCTGAAATCTTAATGAGCTGCGGGTGCGCTTCAGGAAAACAATTTTTAAGAGTAACCGATTGGAATTCCTGCATATTGTATTTATTAAATCATATTTCACTCTAGTTGCTGTGTCTTGTTCTGAGATCATTTTGCAGAGAAAGTGGCTCACTGATACTTTCAGTCCCTTTGTGTAAACATGTGAAAGTGTCCTTAGAAGCACTGCTGCCATTAAAGCCAGAGGTTGGATAGACCAAATACGCATTTGACTGATTTTCCCTTTTTACTGCATTTTTTATGAGGACAAAATAGAAACTCTTTGTGACATTATATTTTTGAAGCACACTTCTTCTCAGCTCTGTAAGCCTGCACAGTTTGGAGGGAATTCACCTCTTCACCTGCATGGACACACACACACACACACACACACATCCTGTAGATATGGTGAAGCTGAAGAATGTGTCCAGACATGCATACTAACTCCTTTCTCTCACTCTCTGGCAGGTTGTGTCTGTGTCTGGGCAGGGATTCAAACCGACCACCCTGTGGGGAGCTGGCAGGCTGTTCAGCTGGCTGCTTCCGATGCCTGGCTCAACAGACACTGGTTCAACTTCCTGAGGCGGAGCTAGAGTCACAGCAGGGACCGCTGCAGTTTATAGGATGGAAAACCAGTGCCAGATGAAGTTGTACTCACATCAGGAAGAGTGCGAGGTCGCTGCTTCCTCTCGATACTCACACAGATGCTGGAACGTAACCAGACTATTAGTCTGCAGACCTTTACATTTATTAAATACTTTTATATATATATATATATATATTTTTTAACTATTTATGTGTAGTAAATTTCCAATTTGTAATCATTTTAAATTGAAAGGAACAGTCATTTATTTATTACTATTATTGTTATTACATTTATTTTACTGGCTGCCTCTGTCACACAGGCAGAGACTAGTCAATAACCCAGGATAGTAAAGAGTACAGAGGGTGCTGCACCAAAAAACTCCCTGAGATGGCTTTGATTGCTAACCGATTGCCAAGGATCATTCACGGCATGAAGGCACTGACTTATCCACAAGCACTCACTAACCAGTCACAGAGCAGTAGTAAAACTCGAAGAAATGCCTTAAGAGTAAGAACTGTGCCTTACTACTGAAGCCAATACTTTTCAAAAGGCATTTCTTTGACTTTGAAGGTGAATGTTGTCGATTTCCTCTTCACAGTTCTACATCTTGGCTAGTAGTTAGTGAGTTTTATGTCTGAACACTTTATGTCTTCAACATGACCATGGCAACATGTTTGGCACAAAAAAAAAATCGCAGAAGGCTTTCAGTGTCACACTATTGTGACTGATGTCACCTAGCAACATCATGCCGGTACATGCAACCACTTAACAACCAGTTGGAGAATATAAATTTTTTCCTAGCCACCGGTGACTACCATTGGGCAAGTGTCAATCTCATAATGATAGTCATCAACTCTAGCAACCAGTTGCAGCTTGTCAGAGAATGCTCATTATTCCCCGGCAATCAGTGGTTGCTAGGAGTTTGCCAAGCTGTTTCTAGGCCTGTGTGACTGGGGACTATAGCATGTTTAGATAAAAGTCCTGGTTTGGGTTAAACTCTACTGCACCTGTCCAGTACTATAACCCTGCACTTTGAAGAATGACCCTTAGAGCACTCAGTGTGTTGAAGAAGCTGGTGGGAGGTGAGACGGTTGCCATGAACAATACAATAAGTCACCAACTTGTGTGTATCATATCAGTGTGAGCGCTGTAAAGTTTTGTGTTTAATGTGAAGATGGATCAGTCACAGTCCAGTGGTATTATTTCAGTTTATCTAGTTCTACCTTTATCACTGTTCAATGTAACTGTTACAGGGAGTGAAAGAGTCGAGTCCTTTCATGTTAGTTCAACTTACTGTATATTGCCGATGTACCATCACTGCTGTCACTCTCTGCAGTTTAGTTTTCTGTTTTCTTTGCAGTGAGTTTAATTCATTCATGTTCATGACTGTGACTCTGTGATGTTTGGTTATGTTTCAGTGGGGCGGAGCCAACAGATTTATTCATGTAGTCCTATTTTTGTCTTCAAGCTCCAGCTGTTGTGTTGCAGGAAGGGACAAATTCTTGTCCAGTCGTCCCACTATCGTTAATTAAGTTAAGGAATTAACTCCCTGTTGTAGTGCAGGAAGCAAAGAGGTTTGGTTAAAGGGAGTAAGTTTAATTTATTCGCTCTTTATTATTGTTAGTCGCTGCTGTTCAGTTTGGTATTGTTTTTCCACGGGAAGGACTAAATAAAGTCAAATCTGATTTTTTTTAATCTTCCCGTAAATTGTCACTCTTCTCTCTATTTAGCTTGATTTGTTGTTGGAGGAAGTGAATGAGTAGAGTGACATTTAATTTATATTTCCTCATTATCTGACTCTCTTATCGGGTTTAGCACTAACTATATTAATGTGGATTGCTTGTATGTTTGCTAGTTTGTGAGGCAACAGCATTAAATGGTTGTGACAGGGATTACGGCTGTGTGCCAAGCACTATATTGGCATTTGTAAACAGTGATTTCTTGTCATTGAGTCCTCCTTTGTCATTGTTATTTAATACAATAAAGATAATTGTGTGGTAGAAATTCTACATGTAAATTTATGCAGTGCTATTATCCCATTATCATTACTTCCACTTCCACCACTCCCTGCTGTTTAGATAGATGTTTGGGAGTAAAGAAGTTGATGCAAGCCAAATGAATTTTATTTATACAGCCCCGAAATCATAAATAATGCATTTGCCTCAGATTTGCATCAGGCTATTCTTAGACTCTGAATTCAGATCGTTAGCTGATGAAGAGACTTAATCAGAAATGAAAGCCTGTTTTCACAAATCAAATGGAAATGGGCTGTTTAAAGGGGAGCTGTTGCGCTTTCCCATATGTATTGTTATGATAGTGGGTGCTTATTACAAAAATGGCAAGAATTTCAAACAATGAGGTTGGTACATGTGATCCTAAAGTTAAAACTAAACAGTATGCAGCCATCCTCTAATGCTTATCCAGGTCCAGGTCGCATGGTTGCAGCAGTTTAAGGGGACATGCCCAGATCTACCTTTCGTCAGCCATCTCCTCCAGCTCTTTCAAGTGAGAGCCAAAGTCAACAGAGAGATTTAATCTCTCTACTCATTCACTAGGTCAGCACCTAGAGAGAGACTTCTCATAGTAGGACATGACTGAAACATCTCACCAAAGCACCCAGGAGGCCTTGTGGATTGGGTGGCAGTCAAAGCTAGCTATCCTCAGCTTCAAACATTTTTACAGTTGAGTTTAGTTTAATTTATTGCCACAAAACACACTGCATGTGATGGGTGGTAGTTCATGATGGTGCATGCAGGAAAAATCTCTGCTGTGAAAGGATAAATTAAAAAAACAAACAAACAAATGATAGACTGGTTTTGTCCACCAACAGAAATTAGGGAAGTTTGTGTATTTTTCTGTTAAAATAATAAAGATTCTGATCAAAGAACAAGTTTCTAGTCTGCAGTAAAATCCCTTTGATTTTTGCTCTATCAGACAAACTGCTGCTGAGTTGCTCTTCCATTAAACATGACAGTTTACATTTGATTCTCTGTTCTCCTGCTTTAAAAGGATTTCACTTTTTATCCAGCTGGTTGATAACGGTGGAAGTGGGTCAGTAAGTTTTCAGCTCCCATCATGCTGATTCATCCTGGTGTAGTTTGTTCAAGCTTTTTGACAAAGAGAAAATATAATTAATTTTTACACTGCAGAGATTTTTTTCCTTTCATGGTGACAGACCCAATGACAAGAACTAATCCTCCATACTTGTTACGACTTCTCTGCTAATTAAAAATGACAACTTCTGTATTTTTTTTAACGCACTTGTCTTCATTAGCTTTTCTGTCGTCTCTCATGGTGTTTCAGCCTCATTAAAACACAAAAACGCCTCTGGTGGGTCAGCCATTTCTGCCGAGAGGGAGAGGGGGGTTGACTCGGGTTGCCATGGTTATGCTGTTTCCATGGTTAAACACATGAATTGTAGGTAGGTGGGGTTGTTCATAAAGTGCAGCAAGGGAAGCCAAAAAAAGAAAACATTCAAAGCTGAAACTAAAGACTGCTGAGGCTCAAGATGCAGGAAAGAAAAGTCCAACGTCAGGAATAAAGATGATGAGTCAGTAAAAGGAGGCATAGAGAGATGGGACATGGTGTCTGGCTTTTAAATTTAGTAAAAGCTGAGAAAGTGACAGAGACAAATGCATGAATGCAAAGCAGAAACACAGAAATCAATGTTTGTTTTAAGGATTGCTCAGGAAAGGTGAACTTGCCCAGTCCCTATCCAAAGATGGCTGTGAAATGGTTATATTACCCCCAGAGTTCAGAAAATGATCAAACAGTATCGATAACACAAAACTGGAATCAACAGCCACTTCATGTTTCCTTTCTAGTTGTTACAGATAGCTAATAAAGTACAACAAACAGTGCTTAGATCTCCTTATGTCCCACCACAAGAAAAGAGTACGGTCACAAAAACGAAGTAATTTGTCATCAACGATGCTAAGCTTTAAAACAATTTTACCTCATTAATATGCAAATCCATGTAGCGAGGCCAAACAAAATGTAATCCCATCATCTGCTCTGGTACATATTGTTCTTTAGTTATCCGTTTCCTGCTAATTAAGCTAATTAGCTCATAGGCAATGCTACACATCTGGTATCAATTTGAACTTGTTAAAGTATAAAGGAGTTTAAGCAATTTCTGGGAGATCATTGTTCTCTCATTAATATGCAAATCTATGCAGACAGGTGTTCCACAATCTAATCAGATCATCTGGCTTTTTGGGGTGTCTTGTGTGGAAGTTTCTATGGTATTGATGAGCAATGTTGCATGGTTTCCTTTTGAAATATGATAGATTACAGCAGACCACTTACCCTCTCAGTTATGAAAATTTGATGATTTAAATTACTTAATTTTTAATATATGTTTTGAACTAGTCTAAACTAAAGGTTTCCTCATGTTTTTCACTGAGCTTTTTGCCCTCTGAGTAAACAAGCTTTGGTCTGCAGTCTCGACAAAAAGAATAAAAAGCACTCATTATTCCATTCTACGTTAAAGCACATTTCTAATTGTAGAAAGAAATCACAGACAATTACCAAGCACTGAGAAGTATTCTTGTCAGGTGATATGAGTACCTTCATTTGTAGAGCTGGCTTACAGCAAGCATTGCAGATTCTGGCAAGGCAAATTTGTTTGTGATATAAAACAGTTACATGTAACTAGTTTCTTCGTTACAATCAAGGTAGGAAACAAAAATGGACCACCTTTGATTTTACAGTTGAGCTTAGCTGTAAAGTTCAACATCTTATGTTTTCCTCATATTATAGTGACTTGTTAATCACAAGGTAGCTATAAACCTGTACCTTAAAACTTAATGTGCTTTATTGGCATCTTTACTCTAAAAATAACTGGAATTTGTGTAACGGGCAACTTGTAGTTTCAAATATGACTTAAAATTAGCTGTTGAGACTTTTCTGGAAAAGATCTATAATGTCCTCATTAAATTCTGCACAATCTGACTTACTTTTGCAATCAGTGGAGTTGCCCAATTCTGCTTTGACTTTACTCTGCAGACCTAAAAATCTATTGGTAAGTAACTACCAAGTGTAGAACTAGCTGGTTAGCTGTTTGGTATTTTTCTTAGTTGACACAAAGGGTACTTTCATATGAAGGTGGGAATAACTTTTTTCTGTAGTACATAGATCTCTCTATGTACTACAGAAAACTGAATCTTTTTCCATTCATGTCTAAGCAGAAAAGCCCAGATCTCTCACTCCATTGGCTTCCCCCACCTCTTCTATTGGGACAGCTAAGCATTCCCAAGTCTTCCGAGGGATGTAATCTCTCCAGTGTGTCCACTCCCAAAACACCTCATCAAAAAGGCAATCGGGAGCTACCTTAGCTGGTTCCATTTAATGTTGAGGTGTAATAAGTCTCTGACTCCATTCCAAAGAACTGAGCTCCTTGTGCATCTTTCCCTTCGCATACATTTCCTTCCACATATGCGGAGTACTCCACGTAGTACTGGTGTAGAGAACTACCCCACTGGTGGTGGAGTACCATGTTTGTCCTGCTTATAGTCCCGATTTCCTTCTTTGGTTAACTAGCCAGAACTCACACCAATCCATCTGTCATCCTCCTGCAAAACTGCTATCACTGATGAACAAGACCCTGAGACACTTAAACTCCTCCATGCCAATTGTACTGTTATCTGGGCAGCCAAGCATCTAGGCTATTGGTTAAGTGAATGCTATTTCCACCAATCAACAACCACATGAGATTGTATTATTCTTCTAACCTTGCGTACACCGTCTGGAAACCTTGCTCTCTGGGTATACCCAGGAATTCCCAGCAGCTAAATAATCCTTAATACAGGTAAAGTGGCACTCTGATGAATGCTGTATGTTTAGTAGAAGTACTGCTCATGTCTTGCTGAGTGAAATTTTCACAGATGAACAGTAGTTGTTTGGGGGAACCAAGTTACTTTAGCAGTATAATGGACTAACCTATTTTTAGAAATGAAATTAAGGTTGCTGCCATGGTTTGAAAAATCTTACATGCATCAAAGTGATCATGCAACAATGCACTAAAACATAATAAAAACACTTGTTTTTTTAACAGATTTGTTCTTTCCTTCCTTCACCTTTGTTTTTCCTCTCTTTCTTTTGATCTCTCCCCTCCTTTAGAACAAAGCAGAACTGCGCCTTTGATCATCGTCTTCTTCCTCTCCTCCCTCCGCCTGACCCTCACTGATAAATATTCATCCCTCACTTGAGCAGAGGGACTGAATCTGATTTTCACTTTCTGTTTGGATGGAGCTCCTCACGGCTCTATGGCAGCCAACACCAAATGACTCTTGGTTGTCATTTGGCACAAATATTGTTTACATCTCCACATCTGTGAACCTAGTGAGAATTTCACAAGGTCTTATACCCTGACTGGCTGAATTTGAAATTAGCGCTGTCAACAACAGTCACAACAAACTCTCAAACCTCCTGCTTAATTAATCTTTATGCGAATCCTGTTTGTTTGGGGATTAAACAGTGGCCACAGGCCAAATGGTGGTAAATTTTGAAATTTGATTTTGGATAATAGCCTATGCTAAAGACCAACAGGCAATGGAAAAAAGATCTCAGATGCATCTGGATAAGTTGCATCTGGACAACAGCACGTGTTGTAAGAAGCTGCCAGAAGTATTCTGAGATAACTGGTCTTAGAGCTTACTGCAAAACTCCTGGCCACTTTAACCTGAAATATGGACCACATATGAATGAGGGATTACATAAAACTGCACACCACTTGCATACTGATGCAGTTGGAGCTGCCTTATAGAGTTTTGGACCAACTGGACTTTGCTGTAATTTTTCGTGCCAGTTGGAACAGGAATAAGCAATCTTCTGTATGTGGACCAACTTGGCTTAACAGACAAGCTTTTCTGTTCAAGTTGATTCTGGACAGACAGCATCATCCCTACAGACTTCTTGGGCTGTTGAATCTGCAGCAAACACAGCAGCTAGCAGCCTGACAAGTTATGAGAATTGTGGACATGGTTTAAGGTTCTTTGCTTTCTCTGGACCAACTATATCTTAGCTCAAAAGTTTGTTGGATAGACTTTGGATAAGGTAGATCCAGTCTAATAAGCATGGCACAGAGTTCTAAACTGACTGAGCTGAGTTATAAAACGTTCTAGATTATTTCAACACAAGTCTAATTGTACATAGACCAGTTCTAAAAGTTGCCTGCAGAGCTCTAGACCAGTTGAACCAGTCCATTATTATTCTCAGGGCCCTGCATTACACAAGTTTAATTGTATTCATTCCCAACTTGTTGCATAGTGTGTGGGAACAAAAGGGACACCTTAGTGAAAGAAGTGAACCCAAACCACAATCGTTTCCTAAACATGACAAGTAGTTTTTGTACCCTAACTAAACATGTGTGAAAGCAAAACAAATCAAATTGCACTGGCTGACACCAAAGGGCACCATGTGCTGCCAATCCATACTGACAGGCGTGATATCAAGTTCTGAAGCTCTGAACTGAAACACATAGATCAGCTGGATGAGCCAAAAGCTTCACTGCAGATTTTCTAAACCCAGAACAGTGCAGATGGCACAAGCCAAGATATATAGCTGACTCCTGAGGGCTTTATACTGAAATGTAATTGATTTTCTTTCCCTTTTTTTTATGCCAAAAAAATAATGCTGAGTCACAATTGGCCCCATCTCTGACAAGTTTCAAATAACACAGCTGAGTGCAATGTACTGGAAGTCTCCTCTTCATGTGTTGGCAAGAACTTCTGCCATCAGAGAGTCGGAGCTGCTGTTGTTAGCTTAAGCTTACAGTAATTTATTGATGATGGTTGTGTGACAGTGAGCAAAGAGAGAGGGCGGGTTCAGGTGACAGTTTGTCAGACAAAGCATGTGCACAGCTCTGTAATTCCCATTGTTTCCCTGACAGTCCCGCCACACTTCCATTATCGAGTCTACAAGTGCATGCAGTTCAAATTGATGCTGCTGGATGAGAAAAAAAAGAAAACTGTCACAACTTTTAATTTACTGCAGAAGAAACTGCACATTGAACTCACTGCAACAGTGTGTCTGTGTTTTTTGATGTGTTCTGTCAGAGCCAATCAAAGGAAAGTTCCTGAGCCTGAAGACAGACTGAAAGAGGGAAACATACTTACCTGCGTATGACTTCTAATTAACCACAACTCAACCTCAGAGCAACTGTGAATACAATAACAAAAATACACAAACTGACACGAAAAGCTACAATTTATTATTCCATTCTGAAAACTTTCAACGGGACTTTCCTAGACTTTAACCTGAAAAGGTTCTGGATGCGCCACAGATTTTTAGAAACATCTTAATATCGTCCATTTTAAAAGATAAAGGTTCAGTCCTTTCTTAAAAAAACAGCTGGGCACTGTTGTTTCAGCTAAAGATTAATCAAACAGGAGCCATTTTTATGTGAGCAGTAATACACATTTGGTGCTCCAGTTAACATTTACAGCTCTAGGACACTTTTAGAAACAGCACATTTGAAATCATTAATTTGGGTTACAGGCTCAGCAATTTCCCCAAAACAGCTGGGCTCTGTCTTTTTTTTACCCAGAACTTCATTCAAACAGCAGATTATAGGGCACTTGTTGGGGACTATATTCAGTGAGAGAGTAATACATATTTGGTGCTCTAGTTAACATTTGCAACACTAAGGCAATGCTTTAGTTTTTTTACACAGCTCATCTGGTATCATAAAGTTTCAGGATCGCTAAGTTCCAAAAACTTGGTGTTGCTGAAAAAGACTTTTCTCAGCTGTGGAGGAATCCCCATCAAGTGTTTGTCAAGATAAAGTGCTGAATTATTAGCTAACACTTGCAAACCTGATTAGTACGCTTCATCGACAGACAAAGAGATGTTCGAATTAATACAAGAAAAATGCTCCAAAAACACAAAAAACTGAGAGCTTCAGTCAATCAATGCAGATATGCCTTAACTTATTAAAATTAAAAGATTGGATTTACGTCTTTTTCAATTTTGTTATGATTCGGGTTCTTGATCGAGCATTCAGTTCTGTTTAACATCCATAATGTTCCGTTTGCTTCCTGTTTGGTTTTTCACCATTTTGTATTTCTTGTTATTCATCCTCAGTTAAGGATGTTGTTGGTTTTGTAGTCTCAGTTTAGTATTTTGGTTTTGGTTTAATGTTCACTTGTACCTTGCTTGGCCTTCATGTTAGGTGTTTCCTATTGTGTCATTTTAGCTTTTCCTGTTTTATTTTGGTAAACTTTGTCTTGTTTGTTTAGTATTCAGTTTTATTTTCCCTGATTAGTTCCAGGAGTGTTCCCTATAGTTTCCCCATCTCCCTGATTATCCTGTGTCTCTAGCCCTCAGCTCATCCTGTTCCATTACTGGTCCTGGTTTCTGTAGTCTTATGGTTTCCTAACTTCCTAGTATACATAAGAATACTAGCGTTTGCAGCACAGTGGTTAGCACTTTTGCCGTACAGCAGAAGGTCCTGAGTTCAATTCCACCATCAGGCCAGGGTCTTTCTGTATGGAGTTTGCATGTTCTCCCCGTGTTTGCGTGGGTTCCTTCTGGGTACTCTGGCTTCCTCCCACCGTCCAAAGACATGCAGTTAATAGGGATAGGTTAATTGGTTAATCCAAATTGCCCATAGGTGTGAATGTGTGAGTAAATGTGAGTGTGAATGGTTGTCTGTCCCTGTGTGTTGGCCCTGCAACAGACTGGCGACCTGTCCAGGGTGTACCCTGCCTCTCGCCCAATGACAGCTGGGATAGGCTCCAGCACCCCCCGCGACCCTGAAAAGGATAAATTGAAGCGAATGGATGGATGGATGGACTAGCGTTTGCCTGGCATTATGTATGTATGTATGTATTTTGCCTTCAAAAAAACTTGTTTCTATTTAATGCCAGTCTACAAATCTCCATTTGGGGTCCTCACTCTTTCCTAAATTCGACAATTTTACTGTGTTTTGTTCTTCAGTGTTTTGTGACTACCTGTCAGTGAAAGGCCTTTCTCAATAAATTTGGACTTATTATTTGTACTCCTTCTACCAGTTTCCAGTATTAGTCTCACCTTGAAGCTACCTGGTGTAAGGTGTGTTATGGAGCATCAAGCTGAGAACAGAGAGGGGAAAAATATATTTTTTCCAAATACATATGAAACGACTTTTTTTTGCCTTTGGTTTTCAGTTCATCCCTTCACAGTGCACAGCAGTTCATGCACACATTTACACAGAGCATACACCCGTCACTGTGTTTGAGGTTCATTATAGCTATTTAATGTGAGGTTTTTAAATGTGTGTATGTAGAGTATGTGTGTGATCGCCCACTGTGTAGCAACTGCAGGAGTGTGTTCAGGCTTCCTAATAAGCCTTGAACAGACACAAATGTGGACACACTCACAAAAGGAAACCCACACGGGGTGTTAGATGTTTGTTTATGGTCTGTTAATTAGCCTCGGACATGAGCAAGAGGCAGCTAAACGCAAACACGACAAACACACACATCTACACACACACACACACACACACACACACACACACACACACACACACACACACATACAAGGCTAAATATAACTGTATTCCTCTCACACATTATTATTGATTAAACCCTCCTGTCCTTCAGTAGTGGAACAGCACAGGAGGCTGTGGGCAGACAGATTAATAAAGCATCTGAAGAAAAGATTTTCCTCAGTAGTTCAGAAAAAAACAAAAAGACAATTTCATGTATGCACGTTAATTATGTGTTAATAAATATCCTGGAAGAAGCTGATATGCTTAGCAAAATAACAATCAAAAAGAAATTTTTGTAGATGTTCTGCCAACACGTCAAAAACTGCTCTGCAGACGTCCTTTTTTTTGTTTTTGAATCTACTGTGATTCTACTGTTTTTTTAAAGGCACTGACAAATTTACACTTTTTTAGGATTAACTCTGCAATTTTAACATCCTGGTTTTTCTTTTCATATGGTCTGATGGGATAGACATGCAGACAGTTCAGTGCAGATATACATGGTGTTTTTGAAGATTCACAGTTAGCATTTTGGCTGTTAGGTTATTGGAGCTGGAAGTGACCACATTTGCATGGGTGTGTGGAGATATCAGCTCAGACTTGCAGGTTGTGTTAGCAAGTTTCAATCATGAACAGCATGAGTGAAACCTGCTCATTAGTACCCAGTAACAGAAAAATCAAATACAAGTATTTCACTCATTAGAGCCAGAGCACAGACTTCTTGGATGGTCTGTCAGCACAATTAATCACACAGCAGGTCATATTACTAACTGCAAACATGGCTGGGAGGTGTAGCAGCAGCTTTCAACTTTTTGGCCCTGCTGTCTGAAAGCCAGCACTGAGACTCTTAGTATGGACTCGCTTATTCGCTTTTCTGCTTTACTTGAGCACTCAAAGCTCTTCATACAACATGTCTCATCTATAACAGCTCATCTGTTATTCCATTACAATGTTATGCTTTTTGCCGACTGTATTTTTTTTAATGTTCTGTGTTTTCTAATCTACCAAATCTCTGAAGTCTGTGCATGATGGTCATGGTCACGTACTCTGCTTATCACTCAGTGATTCAATCTTTCCTGTCAGTTGAACATGGTACACAGATCTGAATGAATACCAGGCTGTACACATACTTATTACTGCTTTAAGATTATTTATCATGGATTTTTTTTTTATTAAACAGGCTGTGCTTTACAATGAAGTTAATGTTGCAGTTACTTTGCAGAGAAAGCAGAAAGACATTTAAGTATTACAGCCTGTATGAGATGTGGAACCCAAAGGGTAGGAGCTGAGCCACTGGCTGGTGTCATAGCTGCCATAACTGGGGCTGAGCTTGACTTTTTGGAACTCAAGAATATTCGAATATCTGGACTTTAAAACTTTCCACAGACTTCCCACATCAGCAGCATCACAACTGATGGTCAAGAGGTCAGTGGACAAAGGTCAAAGAAGACAGGAAACAACTGCAGATGGAGGAAATCATTCTGCGACTCCAGGCTGAACTGATAGACAAGGACAGCTGAGTGTTAGTGTGAGGTAAATATAAATGAAAAACTCAGAGGGAAAGGAAAGAAAGGAAGAAGAGCAGGAAGAATAAAGGGAAACAGAAAGAGAGAGACAGGTAGAGCGGGAGCAAACAATGAGTTGATTTATGGCTCCTTCTATTGTAATGAACTGTATGCAAACATGGACTGCAGTAATAAATTATCCTCTTTGAACCAAAACACTGCAGAGAAAAATATACAGCCTGACAGCTTCCGGACACACACACACACACACACACACACACACACACACACACACA